>NW_025214360.1:34997-42298 GCF_004010195.1 Chiloscyllium plagiosum | reverse complement strand
TAGATCATACAGCATGAATAGAGCCCCTTCGGCCCAACCAGTCCATGCTAAACATAATCCCAAGCTAAACTAGTCCCACTGCCTGCTCCTGGCCCATATCCCTCCAAACCTTTCCTATTCATGCACTTATCCAAATGTCTTTTAAACATTGTAACTGTACCCACATCCACCACTTCCTCAGGAAGATCATTCCAGATGAAAATGACCCTCTGTGTAAAAGATTTACCCCTCATATCTTTTTTAAAATTGCTGAGGCCTCTTCTGGAATTTCTTCTGTCCAGTTTTGATCGCCCAGTTATAGGAAGGATGTTACTAAGCTGGAGAGGGTTCAGGAGAGATTTACCAGGATGTTGCTGGGTATAGAAAGTTTGGAGTTATGGAGAAAAGTTAGACGGGCTAGAACATTTTTCACTGGAGTGTAGGAGATTGAGAGATGACCTTATGCAAGTTTATAAAACCTTGGGGTCATAGATATGGCGAATAGTGAGGGTCTTTTCTCTCGGAAGAGGAATTTCAAGACTAGGGGACTTATTTTCAAGGTGAGAGGAGAAAGTTTTAAAAAGGCAATGAGGGACAACCTTTCTTTACACAGAGAATGGATCATGTTTGCAATGAACTGTCAGAGGAAGTGATGGATGCAGGTACAGATACAACATTTAAAAGACATTTGGATAACTACATGAATAGGAAAGGTTTGGAGGGATATGGCTACATGCAGGCAACTGGGACTAGTTTAGTTTGGAACATGATCAGCGTGAACTAAAGGGTTTGTTTCCATACGGTATGATTCTGTGACTCAATGACTTTTTTTTAAATGGAAGCTATAACATCAGAAATAGTACTGCCAGCAAAAGTTTAGATTCATGGTTGGAGCAAGCAATATTGGACATTCTGAAGAGAATGATGCTTGAGAGTTCCATAACTTTTAAGTTTGACACTAAGACAGAAGCTGAACCAGTAAGTACATTTTTGTACATAACTGGAATAAGCAGATGATGTTCTTGTTTGCCACAGAGTAAATGAACCACCACACAAATTCAAGAAGATATTTAAAGTCTAAAGACAACTATTTCAAACTTAGCACTACGATCCTGGAAAGGGCTAGTATCAATGAAAGAGTGAAACACCCTGAAGATTCCATAGATGTTTTCAATAATATCTCTATCATGGAGAGATGCAACTTTAATCACTTAAAGTTGGAATTCTCTCATGACCAGATTATTATAGTTATTACTGGTGAATTATGCCAGATTTATTATAGTCCAAAGAAGACCAGGCTCTAGAAGAGGCAATGGAGATTGTGAGTGAAGTAGTGATTAAGAAGCATCACAGATCAATTCTAAGAGAAGAGAATTGTTACATAAGTTGCAAAACCACAAAAAACTCACAGAATACACTGAAACAGTGGATAGGACAGGCACACAACTCAGTAAGTCCTACCTGACGCAATGAAGCAAAGATAAACAAACAGTCCTCTGTTTACAACACACAATGCTTTTGTAAAAGGTAGGTCACGTTCACTCTGAAATCACTGCGCAGAGGCTGGTATCCCATCACCAAGTCACCCTTTATTTACATGTTTAGAGTACATGAACTCTAACCAGCCAGTTCAGAGCCGGTCCCTAGAGTGAGGAGATTCTCTGATGCTCCTGTTTATATCTGTCAGCCAGGGCTCCCTGATTGTTCCAGGTTAACTGCCTTAATCAGGGATCTCAGAGTAAATGTGAACCACCTGGTTCTCATTCCAATCACTGCACACACAAAGTGCTGAAGCAAGAGACAGCCACAGAAAATTAAAACGCTAACGAACAATCCAGGCACCAAGAGATAGAGGAAATAGAACAGTCTCCAATACAGGATAACGCTAAAGTTATCTTTAGTGATCCACACCAAACATTTATGTCAATGGGCGTCTCAGGAATTTCACATTTGATACAGGAACAAGTGTCATGATATAATCAGATAATGAGCATTGGTTGTTGCAACAGCTTACAGCTGACAGATACTGACCTACATGATCCAGAGGTCACTGCACTCACTTTGGAAGATTTTTACAGTACCTTTCAAATATGGAGGACGCTTCATACCAGAATATCTTTGCGTACATCAAGCCAAGTATTCTCTCTCCTGAGTAAAAGGGTGAGTAATGACTTTGAGGAAGAGATTAAACTGCAAAATGTCAAGAAAAAGCTGGTATAAAATATTCCTGGGCTCCATCAGCCAATGGTGGACGCTGAACGAAAAGCAAAATCTCCTGAGGTTAGTTACATTGGAATAACAAATTGTTGCACACTCGAAATGACATGGAAAGCTGTGACTATCGTGGTTCCTTTGAAACATTTTCCACTTCTATCAAAACTGTCGAGGTTTCTGATTCCAAATACCCAAGTTCAAGAAGGTGCGAGCAAACGGCAGCCACTGAATCATTGACATTTCTGGAGAGGATGTACAGTCATAGACAGACAATGGAAGCATCTGTACCTGAATGAGTCAGATTGCCAGCCGGCACAGTAAACAACCACCTTCTCCAAGGACAGGTCTGCCATCCAGACCTCAGGAGACCAGGAAGGGGCAAGCTCAAGCCAAATCTTTGCCCTTGTGTAAAGCCCATGGCTGTAAATTGCCTTTATTTTGGGACTGTGGACCGAAAAAGGTGGATACTGCTTCAAACCAAGGAAGCTCTGCAACGAGTTGGCTGCAATTTCCACAATCACTTTTGCTGGAGCATGTTGTGAATTCGATGTAATGCTGTGTTTCCCTGGAACAGTGAGAGTGAAACAATGGGTTCTGAATTAAAGGACAATTGCTTAGCAAGGATGTTTTAAGTGACCAGTTGACCATGGCCTGTGAGAGGCCAGTGCAGAGAATGACCTAATCTGCAAAGAACATGCATGAAAAAGCAGTTTTCTCTCTCTTTCTCTCCTCTGCGGAGGATGACATGCCTTTAAGGTGGTGAAAAGACAACTTCTCACTTTGTGAATGAATGAACAACAATCTTGAAGAACTAAACAGTCCTGGACAGAAAAAGAAAAAAAGCAACTCCATTAATGAAATAACATTTTCAGATCGGCCTAGAGCTATTGGAGCACATTTCCTTGTTGTGTTTTTTCCTATTTTTCACCCTTAATATCCAGGGTGCCGCTGTCTGTGTGTCTTTCCCTTTGCGAAGGGTGGGATTTGAGAAGGGATGGAGTTTAAGTTGCAGAGCCATATCTTAACAATTCATTTTTAACTGCCACTGGTTAAAGACAAGTTATCCATAATTTCACAACCTATTCTAAGTTAAATCCAGAAACCAGGTGAATGTTTTCTGAGAGTCTCACTGTGCTCAATTGGGGTCTTTGCATACTTTGACTGAATCATGTCAGTGCTGTGATGACTGTGGGAATGAGAGGCCCTGTTTTCCAGCACATGGTCCCAAGGAGACGTGACATTCACCACCTTCTGAAGGACAATGTCCAACAAAAATAAAGGCCATCAAATCCACCAAGGATGAATCTCAAGCTGAGGAATCAAACAAGCCCATTCCACTGATAATTCAACCGCTGACCGGGAAGGAGAAAACCGGAACATTCAAGAGGGTGTCGTAACAAATCCCCCAATTCCAGTACATACCAACAGGAGGAGGAAGATAAAATTTCACCACCACAGTTTAATGCTAAGTTGCTTTCAACACCATGGAATACACCGCTAGGAAGACCAAACAATACACAAAGATCCAAGACACTGCAAAGAAAGTATCACTTGGTGTAGCAGAGCCCTCTCCAACAATGTTAAAGAACAGATATGTATCACAGAACTAAGTCTTTCACACAAGAGATTTAAGACCCTCCAATTCAAGACAAAATGACAGACCTCAGACAAACCAGAGGACAGCCCAAGTTAACTGCCAGTCTTCTGGACCGTGAAGTGAACACCTTTAGGGAGAACCTTAGAACCTCCAGACCATTAGAACTTGTAAAGTCAAAAACCTTGAGTGACATGAGATCAATTATTTATTTTAAATCTATAAGAGTGAAAGCAGTTACATGGATTAGATAAGTGCTCCTGCCTGGGTGAGGGTGGCCTCAACAACACTCAAGAACTTGACACTTCCAAAACAAAGCCTCCCATTACAGAGGCACCATGTACCCTGCCTTATATGGGAACTCACCCCATCACTGCTCTCATTGTTACCATCAGCAAGACACACTGCAAAAAAGCAGTTTCTCTCTCTCACACACACACTCTTCCTCTCTCTCTCTCCTCTGCGAAGAAGTGGTGGTGAAAAGACATTATTCAAAACCTCTCCCATCCAGAGGGACATGGGCAGTAGTTAAATGGGAACATCACCCTTCGCAAGTTCTCCTCCAAGCCCCTCCCCATCCTGACTTGGAAATCTATTGCTGCTCCTTCACTGTCACTGGGTCAAATCCTGGAACTCCTTCCCGCAGGGCATTGTGGGTCTATCCACATGGACTGCAGCTCACCGCCACCTTCTCAAGGGGCAACTAGGGACAGGCAATAAATGCTGGGCCCAGCCAGTGATGCCAATGTCTCATGAGCAAATAAAAAAAATACATTAGATGGTAGACCAAGCAAGTGGTGACTGGCCTGTTCATGTTCTTCTGTTCTTATAAACAACCTCCTCAATTTGGGAAGGGACTAATGACATGGCATTTAATGCTCTATCTAACCTGGAAATAATACAAGACCAAGGTTTGTGCAGTAAGTTGGAAACTTGGGATGATAAATCTATGGAATATCCCTGTAGTTCCATTCTGATATCCCAGGCTTTGATTGAACTGATCATCAATATTTGTTCCCTGGTATGTGTTAGGAATCATTCCCAATCCTGGAAATCTATACCTGAGCCACAGGGTCATCTGTCAATTTCTTTACAACTAACTCATACGTGAGGAATAAGAGAATGATCAGGGAGAAGGTAGGGCCGATCAGGGATAGCGGAGGGAACGTGTGCATGGAGTCTGAGCAGATACGGGAAGCCCTCAATGAGTTTTTTGCTTCGTTGGAGGTGTCGTAGATAGTATCGAGGGCTACTGCAGGCTGCCATGTGACATTGACAGGATGCAGAGCTGGGCTGAGAAAGGGCAGATGGAGTTCAACCTGGATAAATGTGAAGTGATGCATTTTGGAAGGTCAAACTCGAATGCTGAATATAGGATTAAAGACAGGGTTCTTGGCAGTGTGGAGGAACAGAGGGATCTGGGTGTGCAAGTTCATAGATCCCTCAAAGTTGCCACCCAAGTGGATAGGGTTATTAAGAAAGCATATAGTGCTTTGGCTTTCATTGACAGGGGGATAGAGTTAAGAGCCGTGAGGTTTTGCTGCCGCTCTACAAGTGAGACCACATTTGGAATATTGTGTCCAGTTCTGGTCGCCCTACTATAGGAAAGAGGCTCTGGAGAGGGTGCCAAGAAGGTTTACCAGGATGCTGCCTGGACTGGAGGGCTTGCCTTATGAAGAAAGGTTGAATAAGCTCGGACTTTTCTCTCTGGAGAGAACGAGGAAGGGAGGAGACCTGATCGAGGTATACAGGATAATGAGTGAAATAGATAGAGTCAATAGCCAAAGACTTTTCCCCAGGGCAGGATTGACTGACACAAGGGATCATCGTTTTAAGATATTAGGAGGAAGGTATAAAGGAGACAAAAGAGGTAGGTTCTATACGCAGAGAGTTGTGAATGCATGGAATGCGTTGCCAGCGGTGGTGGTGGAAGCAGTGTCATTGGGGACATTTAAGTGACTGCTGGACATGCACATGGATAGCAGTGAGTTGAGGGGTGCGTAGGTTAAGTTACTATATTTTACGTTAGGATTAAATCTCGGCACAACATCGCGGGCCAAAGGGCCTGTTCTGTGCTGTACTGTTCTACGTTCTATGTTCTATATAACTCATCCACGTTGCCACCCGTGTACCCAGACAGAGAGAGGATGCTTATGAGCAGTCAGACATCACCCCCGCAATCAGTCTAGTTCTCCCGGGATATGTTTTCCCACGGCACTGAATGACCAGGAGCACAGATCTCCAACATAAACCCAAACCCTACAGGTTAAACCATGACAATGAGGGTCTCCCCAACTTCATTCTGTACTGTGCAGTACTGCAATTCACTGAGGCATCAAAGCACCATTCAGAGTTAAGAGAAAAAACCTACAATCACAAGAACATCTGATCAATAACTCTAACCAGAAACCAGACTGAAGGACACAATGTTTCCCTGTGTCTCGGGGCATCTTTGGTCTGCGGAAGCAACTGAATAAATTCTTTTATTTTTAGTTGGTTTTAAAGTAACTTCAGTCTAATACTGTCTAAACAGCTAGTTAATTGATCAAGTGTTGAATAGAGACATTCATTTCATCTCTATGATATCCTAGATATTCCCACTAATGGCAAAGATATCAATAAATGATTTTGGTTAGAGGAGGAAGTATTTGAATTTTCCTTGCCTGAATACACAAGTCATTCCCAAGGTATTTGCTGAGCACAGAACTGGCCCTTTATGATATGCGATAAACTCTCAGCCATGCAGAGTCATTTTCCACAAATCTCACTCTCCAAAATAGCAGGAGCCCTCATAAAAACATAAAAATGTTGAACTATATTTTTCTAAAATGAACTGTTTCGGTGATTAACTCCTTGCCGTTTCCCCAGCAAGTGTTGGATGTTTTTCAGACACATATTTACATTTCAGCTTACCTGTGAGTTTTTTTTAAAACAGTAGCAGAAGAAGTTTGAGGGACAAATGGTTCACTTTTGTTCCATTTCTTCATTTTTTTTTATTTCAAAAATATACTTTATTCATAAAAATATTTTGATGATCTATACAATTGGTCATGCCGTACATACGTAAACATTCTATTTCTTTACATACAGAGATCTGAATTAATCATTCATATACAGGTCTGTACGTTTACCATCCCTATATGTAGTTGAGGCGTCAGTGGAGCCCCATTACTGCGCGGGCCCCCTGTTCTTCTTTTCAGGCAGATGTTAGACGGTGGTCTTTCCCCACTGCGCCTTGGCAGCAGCTGCTCCAAGCTTCAGCGCGTCCCTCAATACGTAGTCCTGGACCTTGGAATGTGCCAGTCTGCAACACTCTGTCAGGGTCAACTCCTTCAGCTGGAAGATCAACAGGTTTCGGACCACCCAGAGAGCGTCCTTCACCGAGTTGATGATCCTCCAGGATGTTCGTCTCGGTGTGTCCCCCGGGGAACAGGCCGTAGAGCACGGAGTCCCGCGTCACGACGCTGCTCGGGACGAACCTCGACAAACACCACTGCATTCCTCTCCAGACTTC
>NW_025214360.1:7070-33090 GCF_004010195.1 Chiloscyllium plagiosum | reverse complement strand
CCTTCCGTTTGTAGATGAGGGTGATGATGCCTTTCCTCATGGATTCACTCATGGTACCTGCCCGAAGTATACTGACATACACCTCCAGCAGGTCCTGGCCAATCAAGTCCCACAGAGCGGAATAGAGTTCGACCGGTAAGTTGTCGCTTCCGGGAGTTTTATTCTTTTCGAAGGACTCGAGGGCCTTGGTCAGCTCGTCCAGAGATAGCAGCTAGTCCAGCCTCTCCCGTGTTCTGTCATCTAAGACCTCCGTGATAGAGGACAGGAACGACTGGGAGGCTGCGCTGTCGGTCGGCTTCGCGTCATACAGACTGGCGTAAAAGGATTTACTGATCCTCATGACGTCAGCCTGAGATGACGTTACCGAGCCATCTTCTTCCTTCAGGCTGCTGAGCACAGAGCTCTCTTTGTGCACCTTCTGGAAGAAGAAACGTGAGCACGTCTCGTCCTGCTCCACCGAGCGGACCCTGGACCGGAAGATTATCTTGGAGGCCTCTATTTCTTCACAAGTTCAGGAAGATGGGACCCCCAATGATTACAACATGAGCTTCTGGTAATCAGTGTAATCCTCCTTCTGTAAGAATGAGCCCCACTTGGATAGTGAAGAGGGACAAATTGGACAGAGTTTAATGGCTTTTGTGCAATTGCAGGTGGGAAAACCCAGGGACTGGAAAGGTCATCGCTGGGAGATTGCAGAGGAGTGGAATTGTATGAACAATCTTCAACCTTGCCCCCATACCAATCATTTTAATCAGTTTTCAATGTCAGAATTGGGCAAATAATTGATTTGACTTTTAACCTCCCAGTTGAGTTGTTTTGTGACAAAGACAAGCTGTTGACCATGTTGCACCAAGGCACCCAAATCAGAAGACAATCTTCCCCTCAGCTCCACCAAACCCCCGGTTGGTCATTAGTTTCCTCCCTGGCAAGAGTAGCCCTCGCTGTCTCTGCCCACAGTCTCCCAGTGCCAACCAATCCACCCCCTGGCCACCTCCAGCTGCACTCCTGTCACTGTCCAGGCCGCTCCTCTTCCCCATCCAGGTGAAGCTGAGACCACCCATGTTTTAGCCAAAAGGGGAACAGGAAGGAACAATTTGACAACTGACCTGCCAGATATCCAGCTTTCAGGACGATCGAGGTGTGATGTTCAGGAAGGCTACTCACCAGGATGGGCAATAAGCACCGGCCCTGCTCACCCGGGCAATGATTACAGGAAAAAACAGGCCCTTGGATCATCACTCATCCACTTTGTGAGAGAGATTGTCAGTGGTGACTCACTGGTAGCACTCTGAGCTCAGTGGGTGGCACAATCGCTTTGGAACGGTTGGAATGTGCATTCTCCCTTCCAGCTGTGTTTCTGGTGAGTGGGGGGGGGCGGTGGTGAAGGAGTAGCTGAAATACATTGACGGCTAGTCCGTCACCCACCCCGCCTTGTCTCTGTTGACCCCCTGTAACACACTACGTGGGCAGGCATCAAGTTTGGCAGCCTGCCCTCCGTGTTCAAATTAGTAAATCAAGGACAATGAAAGGCTTGAATATAAACCATTGGACCTGGTTGACACAGTGCCCAGGCATTTTGGCATGGAGTTGGCTTAGAGTTGGCATGGGCAGGTGGCCAGCTGCCATTCTGTGGACAGTGGGAGCAAGGTCTAAGGGATATGGCCCAGCTGAATCAGCAGGTGCCCTGGGGGGGGGGGACTTCCTGAAGATGCCACAACCCCCTTCCTCCCGTGCCATCTGATATACAAAACCCTACACATTCGCACCCTCCCTACGCTCCGGGGATCCCTTCACCCTCTGAAAGTCTTTCATTCGGTTAGCCATCACCCTTTAGCCCACTGAGCTGCCAGTCTCCACCCACAGTGTGCTAAGGCCTTGGGCCCAGTGCTTCTAGACAGGGACAGCTGCTGGGAAAGTCTCTAGGCAGGCTGCTCCCTCAGGCTGACGTTAAAGATCGCAGGGCACTCATTCCAACAACAACAGGAGAGTTCCTCCTGGTGTCCAAACCCTCCGTTTATCCCGCAGTCGACATCACTGAGAAACCTGGTCACTATCCCATCATTGCCAATGGGATCTTGCGGCGCGTAAATTGGTTGCCATGTTTCTCACAGCTAATGCACTTTATAAATACTTTCTTCGAGGCATTAGTAGGCTGGTGGAGAAATTCAAGGTTTGTATTTGCTTCCTGCAGTCAGGGGCAGTGTCTGACCGATTTCACATGAAACCATTCTGGCCAATCGGTAGAGACTATTACACATCATTCTGAGCTGGACTGATGGCAGAGGTGAAAGGTGAGTTTCAAATCACCTGCTCCATCCAGCCATCCTCCTCAGTTACCTGTTATTTTTGTGACTCAAGGAAAGGCTATCAAAATAAAGCTGGTCTCCTAATGGACCAGTGTTGGTTTAGCTTGTCTTTATTCATTCACAGAATGTGGGTGTCACTCGCTGGGTTTGAACTGAGTGAGGCACTGGACCATTTCAGCAACCTCACCCCAATCATTCAGCATTGGTTTTTTAATTGGTTGCCAGTTTTCAAGGTGACCTTTTGGGACAGCAAACACAGCGATGTCACTGCGGTTGTGAAGTGAGGGGACTGGCAAACCTAACCAGGCAACTACAGTAAAGGAATGGGAGTGCCACGCCGATGGCACTAGTATCCTTTCTCAGGCACAGGTTCCGCTACACGTGAGATGGACAGATTGAGAGCAGCCAGGGGACAACGACAGAAGAACAGCAGATGGAAGGTGACAGGGAGCCAGATGGTGGATTGTAACATTGATGAACCTGTACAGCAGAAATCTCGGCCTACATACATCGACTAGTCTGGTTCTATTGGGTCTAATTCCACGCCCAGAGACTCAGGGAAATCCTATTGTTTGCTCAACGTTGTCAAATGCTTGTTAACAAATAACCCACATCTTCATTCATGGCTCAACCCTTCTGGGAGCAGAAAAATGGTCAAGGTGTCCATTAGCTGCCTCATTGTAAATCTGACTCAGAATCTGATGCCGGGCTCCCTTTGCCTTGTGAACTGTATTGGGGATTCAGGCTGCATTTGTATTCCGGTGGGAGGGGCAGGCAATGCTGAACAACCAGAGCAAGGGTGTCATGTCAGGTACAGTCACATATCACAACATAGCCGTGATGGGCAGGGACAGTTCAAAGATTTCATTTCCAGCAGTGAAATGAAGGCTTGTATTATACACCACATGCTGAACAGGTTTATCGTAGTAAACTTTGATAGTACCAATCAACACTAGGTTTTTTTCCCCATCTTGGGGAGCTGTAGATGTGCCAAGGAAGAGAGCCTTGCTCAGTCACAATTAATCATTTGGGACATACCCAGCAGAAAGAACCATGTATTTTGCCCGAGTTTGAATTCTGAATTTAATTATTGTTTTCTCCTCTTGCTGTTTAGGAACTGAAAGCAGGGAATCAGAAGTGAATAAGTACCTAGCACAGGAGGAGTCCATTCAGCCCATCAAAACTGGCGCACCATTCAATAGGATCATGGCTGATTATCCAATCCAACTCTGTCTCCTGTTCCCGCTTTCTCCTCATACTCCATGATCCCTTTAACCCTCAGAATTATATTGAATTCCTTCTTGCGAATATTCCATGTTATGTTCTCAACCACTTCCAGGGGCAGAAAATTCCACAGGCTCCCCATACTCTGGGTAAAGAAATGTCTCCTCATCCCAGTCCTAACTGCCCTACTCCATACCCTTAAACTGTGATCACTGGTTCAAGACTACCCAGTCAATGGAACATCCTTCCTGTGTTAATCCTGTCTAATCCTGTTAGAATTTTATATATTTCTATGGCAGCCCCCTCATTCTTTGAAACTCTGTTGAATACAATCCTATACAATCCAGTCTCTCTTCATATGTTAGTCCAGCAATCACTACATTCCCGCCATCACTAGAACCCCCTCCCTCAGCTGGGTGTAATGTGTATGGAATGAGCTGCCAGAGGAAGTGGTGGAGGCTGGTACAATTGCAACATTTAAAAGGCATTTGGATGGGTATATGAATAGGAAGGGTTTGGAGGGATATGGGCTGGGTGCTGGCTGGTGGGACTAGATTGGGTTGGGATATCTGGGTCAGCATGGACAGCTTGGACCAAAGGGTCTGTTTCTGTATTGTACATCTCTCTGGCTCTCTGACTCTCTGACTCTATGATTCTATGAGGAGATCAAAATTGTTCACAGAACTCCAGTTGTGGTCTCACCAAGGCCCTGCACATTTGCAACAAGCCATCCTTGCTTGTGTAACCAGCTCCCAAATCTAATGTTGTGGATTCTATTTAATTACTGACCCATCAAACATGAAAATAAAAACAGAGGGGCTGCAGATCCTCAAACCCCTGCATTAGCCCAGGTTTGGCAGTGGGGGTGGGGCTCAGGGTCCCACTGCAATCTGCCTGCATCTTGCTGGAATATCAGAGTGGGGTCTAGCATAGCCTCCCCACAGTGTGGAAGCAGGCCAGTCCACCTGTTGAAAGCACACCGACCCTCCAAAGTGCACCGCACCCAGACTTGCCCCCTCTACCCTATCCCTATAACCCTGCATTTCCCATGGCCAATCCACCTGACCTGCACATCTTTGGGTTGTGGGAGGAAACCCACGCAGACCCCACATGGACAGTCGCCCAAGACTGGAATCAAACCTGGGTCCCTGGCGCTATGAGGCAGCAATGTCAACCATTGAGTCACAGACAGATTTTTAATCAATAAGGGTTATGAGAAGAAGGCAGGAAAGTGAATTGTGGGATTGTGGGTTATCAGATCAGCCATGACCTCATTAAATGGAGGTCCGACTCGATGGTCTGAATGACGTCCTCCTGCTCGTATGTCTTATTCTGGTCTTCACAGTTTGACATATCGGATCTTGTCACCAACTTTCAGGAATCCTCCCTGGGCCTGGCCAGAACATCAAACTTGTAGCTGCTCCCAGACCAGGAAACCAATAACTACACCAGATTCAGATCAAAAATGATGTTACTTTCCAATGATCAGAAGTGGTTGTATAGTCTAGACTTGTTTACCCTCATGTGTCAAAACAGGCATTCAGAAAGCTAGCACTGGCCTGATGGCTGATTGCTGTTAGCCTGTGAAGCAGGTAATCCTTGCTAACTCTGTGTTCTCTTGCAGCCTGTATAGTGATGCCATGACATGTCTCTCTGGAGTAGGTAAGACTGGACCCTGTGTATCCTGGCCTAGAGGCAGGGATGCTACCACTGTGTTACAGAGCCCTGTTCCTCTGTGAATTAAATATGGAGACTGGGGGTGTAGCAGTAGGGTGGTGGAGGGTCCCATTCTAACCAAACTACACAAAGGCTCCTGGACCTGGTTGGACAAGAATGTTTAAGGATGCGAGAATTCTCCTGGTCCCACAGCGTCCAGGCTGTTTAAATATGACTTTGTGGCTTACAGATCTATTCCCGCAGATTCTGTTTTCATAAAAAGCTGGCTGCCACTAATTTAGAGTTGAATGAACTTTAAACAACTGAGCCAATGTGACCCAAATGACCTCTGGGATCCTTATTCAAAACTAATTCAGAAAAGCGAAGTAACAATGGCTTAATCGGCTTCTGGTCACGCAGAGATAGTGAATCCTGCAATATCGGTGCTGCATCAGTTCAAGCAGCAATCACTGTAAGCACAGAGACTTACTAATAGACTTGTCTCATTTCATAAAGCACTTCATGGAAATGCCACAGTCCCCATTCCCAATTACCTTGTAAAACCTTCAAGTCACGAGAGAACATGAATTCAAAATGTATTCATCCTTATGCTTGAGTAAGCAGATTTCAAGATATTTATTTCTCCAGCCGACAACCAGAAAAGAAGCTCTGGATGCACATAAGTGAACAACAATCGAGTGAAATGTGAGTAGAATTTTGTGACTGCACAGTCATGGGGAAGTCATGAAGGCAGGGGAGCATTGTGTCAGCTCTTCCCTCAACCTACTGAAACTATCGAAGCAGGTAGCCTAGACACAGGACACTCAAATTATATTCCTTTCATTTAACCCCATCCACTGACCTTCTTCCCTCAATTCCTCACAATCTCACGTGGTTAGGTTGTTATATCAAACAGCAGTGTGATATACACCCAAATACAGTCACCGAGTGATACAGCACAGAGATAGACTCTTCGGTCCAAACAGTCCACGTGGAACATAATCCCAAACTAAACTAGCCCCACCTACCTGCTCCTGGCCCATATCCCTCCAAAACGTTTCTATTTTTGTACTTATCCAAATGTCATAGAGTCATAGAATCATAGAGATATACAGCACGGAAACAGACCCTTCGGTCCAACTCATCCATGCAGATCAGAAAACCTAAATTAATTTAGTCCCATTTGCCAGCATTTGGTCCATATTCCTCTAAACCCTTCCTGTTCATATACCCATGTATGTGCCTTTTAAATGTTCCAATTGTACCAGTCTCCACCACTTCCTCTGGCAGCTCATTCCATACAGGCACCACCCTCTGCGTGAAAAGGCTGCCTTTCAGATCCCTTTTATATCTTTCCCCCTCACCCTAAACCTATGTCCTCTAGTTTTGGACTCCCCTACCCCAGGGAAAAGACCTTGTCTATTTACCCAATCTATGCCCCTCATGATTTTATAAACCTCTATAAGGTCACCCCTCAGCCTCCAATGCTCCAGGGAAAACACCCCCAGCCTGTTCAGCCTCTCCCTATAGCTCAAATCCTCCAACCCTGGCAACATCTTTGTAAATCTTTTCTGAACCCTTTCAGGTTTCACACCGTTGATAGGAAGGAGACCAGAATTGCACACAATATTCCAACAGTGGCCTGACCAATGTGCTGTACAGCCGCAACATGACCTCCCAACGCCTGTACTCAATACTCTGACCAATAAAGGAAAGTATACCAAACGCCGCCTTCACTATCCTATCTACCTGCGATGCCATTTTCAAGGAGCTATGAACCTGCACTCCATGGTCTCTTTATTCAGCAACACTCCGTTAAGTGTATAAAGTCATCTCTTAACCTCCTACACTCCAGTAAAAAAGTCCCAGCCTATTCAGCCTTATACCTCAAATTTTCCAGACCCGACAACATCCTGGTAAATCCCTTCTGAACCCTCTCCAGCCTGATAATATCCTTATATACAACTGCATATGCACACACACAAAGGTACATGGATACACACAAAAATAAAGACATGCACACACACAAACCAGTGCTGAACTAATCAGATGTCCTTGAATGATCATAAAAATTCAATTTCTCCAGTACAGTCCTCTCTTGAACATCGATCAAAGACTATCAACTAACTGCTGTCTGCTACCAAAGAGCTGGGAATGTTAAATGGTTCCATTTAACCTTACAAATACCTATAAATATTGATCAACAGCCACAAAGCCATTATTCCTCAGCACCTCCCTCCCCGCTGCCCCAACAACAACCCATTCAGCAACGGGAGCCCACTTCCTCCTAACAACCAGCCATGAGGGGCCGCACCAAACATTTTTTGAAATCACCTTCCGGGTGAAATTCCATGAGCTGTTTTGAAATGAATATGCATCACTGAATCCAAATCCTTGATTTGTTGCTGCAGTTTGAAAACAGATCACTACATGGAAATTCACACCATTTCCCAGTCAGAGGGGTTTTTTGCTTGTATATACTTTCCTCTGGGCAGGAACAAGTTACGACTTGGGGCAAAAACATAAACACAAGAATTATTGAAGGGTTTGCTGAGCTTTTCCAGTCATTAACTAACAAGTATTGACAAGGAAAGACTTAGTTAAAGAGATTTTAAGGTGATCGTAACAACCTGCTGTCAATTAGTGGGCCTCAGTTGGAGAGTAATGGGAAGTGAAAATCACTGTAAACTGACTGAGGTTAGAGAAGATTGTCTTTTGATTATCATCCAATGGAATCTACTGTATGTCTGACAATGTGACTTTCAGTTGACAACAGGATTGGGATTGGCTATGTCAAATCCCACTGTGCAATAGCCTGCTAATCTCAATCGTGACCACTGATGGATCTGTATCCCATGGGAATCAGAGGGACTGTATCCTATGGGAATTGGGGACTGTATCCTGTGGGAATTGGGGACTGTATCCCATGGGAATCGGGGACTGTATCCTATGGGAATCAGGGGGACTGTATCCTGTGGGAATCAGGGGGACTGTATCCTGTGGGAATCGGGGACTGTATCCCATGGGAATCAGGGGGACTGTATCCCATGGGAATCGGGGGGACTGTATCCCATGGGAATTGGGGACTGTATCCAATGGGAATCAGGGGGACTGCATCCCATGGGAATTGGTGACTGTATCCCATGGGAATCAGGGGGACTATATCCCATGGGAATTGGTGACTGTATCCCATGGGAATCAGGGGGACTATATCCCATGGGAATCGGGGACTGTATCCCATGGGAATCGGGGACTGTATCCTATGGGAATCGGGGGGACTGTATCCCATGGAATCGGGGACTGTATCCTATGGGAATCGGGGGGACGGTATCCCATGGAATCGGGGACTGTATCCCATGGGAATCGGGGACTGTATCCTGTGGGAATTGGGGACTGTATCCCATGGGAATCGGGGAGTGTACTCTATAGGAATCGGGGACTGTATCCCATGGGAATCGGGGGGACTGTATCCTGTGGGAATGCAGACAGAAAGGCAGTAGAAATGTGTGTATTCCATTGTTGTTGAAAATGTGTCCATGGAATGATAGCCAGACCAACAACCATTGTCCTTTCTTAATTTCCCTGGGGAAGGTGATGGTGTCCTGCTACAGTGTTGTATTGGGACAGACATAGTGCAGTTAGGTTGGTCACCCAGTGACACTGCAAGAACGGTGATATATTTCCAAGGCATGATGGGGAGGAAAAAGATCCTCCGAGGTCTGGTGTTCCGATCTATCTGCTGCCTTTGTCTCTCTGGCTGGTTGAGAGCACAGATTTCGAAGGTACTGTGTATGGGGTTTTGGGGAGTTGCTGCGATATAACCTGGAGCTGATCCATGCTGCTGATATTGTCTATTAATGGTGCAGGGACTGAGTGCTGAAGGTGGTAGACAGAGTGTCAATCAAACATGCTGCTGTCTGTGGGATGGTGTTGAGCTTCTTGAGTGTTGTAGCTGTGATCTTCCTTCCCACTCCTGGGTTGTCAATGGTTGGGTAGGCTTTGAGGTATCAGGAAGTGAGTTACTCCTTTTTCTTACCCAGCCTTACACTCTCAATCCTCTCTCCAGGCACACACTTAATTGTTTCTCACCTCATTTGTATCAGTCACTTTCCTCTCCTTTCACAACTTAATTACCCCAGGGCTTCAAAAGAATTCCCAATTCCTGGCCTTCCCTTTTGCTCCCAAACTCCTCAGTTTTAATTCCTGCAACACAAGAGGGAACTTGCCCCAGTGATTTTCTCCATAAAATTGTCAAGCCTTCAGTTTACGATCACTATAAAATCTCTTTCAGCAACTGCAAGTTACATTTATATAGCATCTTTCAGATAATACAACAGCCTGAGGTGTTTTACAAGAACATAATTCTGCCACAAAGCTAAGTAAAGAGATACTAGGGCAGATGACAACCAGCACAGTAAATAGGAATATTTCACACAGAGTCTTAAAGGAGGGGGAAAAGAGAGAGAGAAAGTCTGGAGAGGTTTAGGGAGGAACTTCCTTCTAGAACAATTGACTTGTGCATTGGTATGAGAAAAAGCTTCATAAATCAGGAGCAGATTTATAAGACAGGATCGGAGAATCCCAAAGGAGAGAGGTAACATGAAAGGCTAACCTTTGAACAACAAAGATTTTCAGAAGCTTGACTTACTGCTTTACATGAACATTTAGCACCGATGACAAGCAATGGGCTTAACACAGAGACATAGAAGAAAATGTGGAAGCCATCTGCATCTCATCAGTGCTACAGAATCGATAGCTGTAATTGCATGGTAATGACACCACATTAAAACAATAAACCCTTACATTGTCCTTTATGGATACCTCAGCCCTCACTTCCAGAATTTCTTATCTAATATCTGATTTACTGCCTGCCTCAAGTCAGCTCAATGTCTGAAACAGAAATAATTGCATCTCTATAGTGCCTTTCACAACCTCAGGGTGTCTAAGTGAAATCACGGTGGTAACTCAGGAAACATGCCAATCATCTTGTATAGAGCAAGCTCCCACACGCAGGTCATAGAATCATAGAATTCCTGCAGCCCACACTGATCCTCCAAAGAACATCTCATCAAGATCCATTCCCCAACCCTATCCCTGTAAACGCTGCCTTCCCCATGATTAATCTACCCAGCTTGTACATCCCTGGACACCATGGGCAAATTAGCATCACCAATCCACCCTGACCTGCACATCTTTGGACTGTGGGAGGAAACCGGAGCACCTGGAGGAAACCCACACAGACACGGGGATAATGTGCAAACTCCACACAGTCAGTCCCATGAAGGTGGAATCGAACCCAGGTCCCTGGTGCTGTGAGGCAGCGGTGATAACCACTGAGATACTGTGCCACTAAATTATGTGGACAGTGACTAGACAGTGTGGGCCAGGACATTAGCAAAATCCAAAAAAGAGTCAGACTGGACTCGAAATATTAATTCTTGTTTCTCTCTAAAGATGCAGCCACACCTGCTGAGTTTCTTCAGCACGCTCTCTGCGTTCATTTGAGCAAGAACTCCCTGCTTTTCATTTACACTGTCAGCCACACGATCTTTTATTTCCATTCAGGGGGTCAGACACTGTCACGGAGTGATGCTTCACCCAAAAAATCCCCAACATCCAATGCAGCTGCACTCCATCAACACCTCACCGCTCCAATGCAGCTGCACTCCATCAACACCTCACTGCTCCAATGCAGCTGCACTTCATCAACACCTCACTGCTCCAATGCAGCTGCACTCCATCAACACCTCACCGCTCCAATGCAGCTGCACTCTATCAACACCTCACCGCTCCAATGCAGCTGCACTCTGTCAACACCTCACTGCTCCAATGCAGCTGCACTCCATCAACACCTCACTGCTCCAGTGCAGCTGCACTCTATCAACACCTCACTGCTCCAATGCAGCTGCACTCTATCAACACCTCACTGCTCTAATGCAGCTGCACTCTATCAATACCTCACCGCTCCAATGCAGTTGCACTCCATCAACACCTCACTGCTCCAATGCAGCTGCACTCTATCAACACCTCACTGCTCCAATGCAGCTGCACTCTATCAATACCTCACTGCTCCAATGCAGCTGCACTCTATCGACACCTCACCGCTCCAATGCAGCTGCACTCCATCAACACCTCACCGCTCCAATGCAGCTGCACTTCATCAACACCTCACCACTCCAGTGCAGCTGCACTTCATCAACACCTCACTGCTCTAATGCAGCTGCACTCTATCAATACCTCACCGCTCCAATGCAGTTGCACTCCATCAACACCTCACTGCTCCAATGCAGCTGCACTCTATCAACACCTCACTGCGCCAATGCAGCTGCACTCTATCAATACCTCACTGCTCCAATGCAGCTGCACTCTATCAACACCTCACCGCTCCAATGCAGCTGCACTCTATCAACACCTCACCACTCCAGTGCAGCTGCACTTCATCAACACCTCACCGCTCCAATGCAGCTGCACTCTATCAACACCTCACCGCTCCAGTGCAGCTGCACTTCATCAACAGCTCACCGCTCCAATGCAGCTGCACTCCATCAACACCTCACCGCTCCAATGCAGCTGCACTTCATCAACACCTCACCGCTCCAACACAGCAGGCACTCCATCAACACCTCACCGCTCCAATGCAGCTGCACTCCATCAACAGCTCACCGCTCCAATGCAGTGGCATTCCATCAACACCTCACCGCTCCAATGCAGCTGCACTTCATCAACACCTCACCACTCCAATGCAGCTGCACTCCATCACACCTCACCGCTCCAATGCAGCTGCACTCCATCAACACCTCACCGCTCCAATGCAGCGGCACTCTATCAACACCTCACCGCTCCAACGCAGCAGGCACTCCATCAACACCTCACCGCTCCAATGCAGCTGCACTCCATCAACACCTCACCGCTCCAATGCAGTGGCATTCCATCAACACCTCACCGCTCCAATGCAGCGGCACTCCATCAACACCTCACCGCTCCAATGCAGTGGCATTTCATTAACACCTCACCACTCCAATGCAGCTGCACTCCATCAACACCTCACCGCTCCAATGCAGTTGCACTCCATCAACACCTCACTGCTCCAATGCAGCGGCACTCCATCAACACCTCACCACTCCAATGCAGCCACACTCCATCAACACCTCACCACTCCAATGCAGCGGCACCCCATCAGCACCTCACCACTACAACCACGTTTTCCAGGAGAGCGGTTTGAACCCACAAACCGTGTGACTCACGGGCAAGCTGGGAGTCACTGAGCCACTGTTGACACCACTCTGAGGCTGGGCAAGTAAAAACACAAAGACAAATGGGTCGGGTCAACGCTTGGTCTGAGTTAGCTTAACCAGCCAGGTAGTTCGACTCACTGATTAGAGTGAATGACCCTGGGGGTGATCGGGGGGGTTAGGGGGTATGGGCAATTTCAGCTGGATGACCCTGTCAGGACCTGCAGAGTGAGCGAGGGTGGTATCGATTCCTTCCATGGTCAGACAGCTGACTGACATTCACTGGCCAAGACAGGCCTTGGAGAATACCACATCTTTGAAACGATATTCTCGGTAGCGAAAGGTGTAGGGAGCGAACAGGAGAAAGGAGTCAGAAACTGGGTCAATAATTACCCTGACCAATACTTATCCTCAAACAGCAAAACAGAAACAGCTGATCTGATCATTATCTATTCTGTGGGATCCCGCTGTGTACAAATTACCTGCCACTTTTCCTCATTTGCTGCAGTGACCTCACTTCAGAAAAGGATCCCATTGGCTGTGATGCACTTGGAGCCAGGGATGGGTCTGAGGAGATCTCTGTAAATGGCAGTGTTTTTGTTCAGCTTCTGCTCTCACTCCTAGCACTCTCCACCACAAGCTGCAGCCTGAGGACAAACTTTTCATTTCCTTTTTCTAAATTTCCTTACAGTAACACATGGCCATGGGCATATAAATTAATCCCGTCCATGGATAATAATGATGTAAAAATGCCTGTGCAGGATTCAGCCTGTAAATACATTTCTGTCTAACCATTTGTGGTCATGTATATTACCATCCACTTAATATACAGTGTGAGAGCAATATATCCATTTATTCATTACTTTATAATTACTGTGATCAGAAAACCTTGAATCAGAATGAAATACATGTTCAAATAGATATTGGCTATAAATTGTAGCTGTAATTACAAATGTAGGAATGCATGATTATCACACAACACCAGATTATAGTCCAACAGGTTTATTTGGAAGCACTAGCTTTCGGAGCACTGCTCCTTCATCAGGTAACCATCAGGTAAGGAGCAGCGCTCCAAAAACTAGTACTTCCAAATAAACCTGTTGGACTATAACCTGGTGTTGTGTGATTTTTAACTTTGTCCACCCCAGTCCAATACTGGCATCTCCAAATTATGATTATCATGTTTTATTGAGAGTGGAAATGGAGGCTAATAGTCTTAAAGAACTTTCTGAATTGTCTTTTAATCTGCCAAAACCACAGTCCTCCTGCCTCATACACTCTTCCCCCTCCCTCTACCCTCATCATCCTGCCATCTCCTGCTCTATGGATCAGAAATTCCCGTTTGAGGGCACAGTGAGAGCTGCGAGGCAGTGCCCAGTGAAGGCAGGGCAATGTTGGCCCAGAGCTGGTGCTGCAACAGCCCTTAGGACATGTGCAATACCTCCCCAGAGGCTGCTATCCTGTCACCAAGTCACCCTTTATTTACGTGTGGACAGTGTATGGACTGACCAGCCAGCTCAGAGCGAGTCCCTAAAGTGAGGAGAATCTCTGACAATCCTCTTTATATCTGTCAGCCAGGGCTCCTTGAATAGATCATCCTGTGACTGTATTGTTATTGACATAAAAACAGAAATTGCTGGAAAAGCTCAGCAGGTCTGACAGCATCTGTGGAGAGAAATCAGAGTTAAGGTTTCGGGTCCGGTGACTCTTCCTCAGAACTCAGTGGCTGGACTCAAAACATTAATTCTGTTTTCTTCTCATAGATGCTGCCAGAGTTGCTGAGTTTCTCCAGCAATTTCTGCTTTTGTTTCAGATTTCCAGCATTCGCACTTCTTTGTTTTATTTTACAATTTGTTATAGATTCACACCGAATGCTGCCGTACATGGTAAAGCTGTCATAGCCGGCTGTGATTAGACCGCTATGTTGGTAAGGAAACAATCTTGTGAGATGTCACAGAGCTGTGGGAGAAATGGACAGTGTGGGCGGGGTTAGAACACTCCGGAATGAACTCGTGGAAGAAGGCGAGCAGACTATAACATGGAGGCAAACACAGAAAGACCTTCAATTCTTCCTTGCCTAATGTAACTGTGTGACCAGAGCCTGCTATTTACAGGATTATAACGCAGTACAGCCTTTGGTGTGAATCTATAATAAATTGTAAACTTAAACAAAGAATTGTAGATGCTGGAAACCTGAAACAAAAACAAAAAATGCTTGAGAAATGCAGCAGGTCTGGCAGCAACTGTGGAGAGAGAAGCAGAGTTCATGTTTCGAGTCCAGAGACTG
This sequence comes from Chiloscyllium plagiosum, assembly GCF_004010195.1. NCBI lineage: Eukaryota > Metazoa > Chordata > Chondrichthyes > Orectolobiformes > Hemiscylliidae > Chiloscyllium > Chiloscyllium plagiosum. The sequence goes on along the minus strand of NW_025214360.1, from coordinate 18,385 downwards.
AGTCCTGATGACGAGTCACCAAACTCAAAACATTAACTCTGCATTAACACAGCCGTTGGGGGATGTGCTGAATTTCGCCAGCAGATTCTGTTCTGGTCTCTAATAAATAGTTTTACTTTGACAACTGCGTCTGAAGACATTCTTTGACTTTGCCAGTTTGTAAAGAAGCTAACCTCATCATGTAGCCTCAGGTCACATGATAAAGGAATGTCTACCAGCCACCTTGTTGGACAAATCAATTCAAAGGCCTCTTGTATGATGCACAGTTCATTGTTGCTGCCCAGAGAGCAAGCAGCTTTCAATCTCCTCAATATTTAGTAAGGGTATACCTTCGCCTTCCTCTTTGCTTCAACCATTGGACAGTAAATCTTCCCCAGGGATGGGAATGTCAACTACCGTCATGATGTTGACTTTGTCCATGAAAGATGCTCTTTAACCCCCTACTCCTAACCAAAGGGATGCTTCCAAATCACTGCTGTTTTGATTTCCATCCATTTAATTCAAATCTCTGTGGGGACCTTGAAACAGTACAGTCTGGTAAAGCTGCACAATCAATCCTTTGGCTTGTAGCTTCTTCCAATGAGGCAGCAAGCAGGGCACTGTATTCACTGTCTATAAACTACCCAGAGTCTCCCATCCGATTGGCAGAGGGCAATGTTGGGAGAATAGTTGACATCATTGTGCTGCTATGCCATAGTCAAATAATCCACTGACAATGGCTCTCACAGCTCACCAGTGAAGAACAAGTTTGGGGGAGAGTCAGTGGTTACTGATGTGGATAACAGTAAGGATTGGTGCATGGAGGGATGGAGTATGTGGGAAGGGTATTGAGTGCTCCAGGGGATAACCAGGTTATGACACAAGTGGAAAGCCTCCATACACCCTTCCCTTGACCATGAGCGAAGATAAGGACTGACCCAATAGCAAACATATTGCCAGGCACCAGCATCCTTGACCAGGCCAACATCCCCAGCATCGAGGCACTGACCCCCACCCCCTCAATCAGCTGTGATGGGCTGGGCACATCGTCTACATGACTGACATGAGACTCCTGAGCAGGTGCTCTCCTCCCAGCTCCGAAACAGCAGGCCAGCCCCAGGTGGGACAGAGGAAAGGCCTCAGGGATACCCTCAAGGCCTGACTGGGGAAGTGCAGCATTCCCACAGACACCTGGGAATCACTGGGCTAAGACTGTCCAAAGTGGGGGAGGAGCATCCGGGAGGCTGTCGAGCACCTTGAGACTTACCTGTTGGCAAAATGGAATCCGGGGGAAACAGTATAAGGAGCGCGCTGCCACAACACCCAACCCCTTCCCATGACCCCCACCTACCCCCATGTGTAACAGAGCCCGCGGTAGCTACATCGGTCTGTACAAACACCTACAGACACACCCTGAGAGTGGGAGAGAGTCTTGAGGGACCGCTGATGATGATGATGTCGATAGAACATTACATTATCTTATGTCAGCTATCTTCCACCTCAATCACCAACACCTCGACAGGTTAGGGAAGGTCAAAGAGAATTTCTTACAGAATGTCACATCACCCAAAGGTCTTACAGCAAGCCTGACCACAAATAAATCTGTGACTGGGGAATGAGCTGCTTTTAAACTTCACCCTACAATTAAATGTCTGCTTTCATTCTTCACCACCTGCTGAATATTTATCACAACAGCAGGGTTCCCCGATGTGAAATGTGTCATCTGGACCTCATCAGATTTCTGCAGTGAGTTGGCACTTGCTGCTGAGAGATGGTATTCAGAGCAGCACACCCTCCACACACTGACTGTACTGCCCATTACCCACTGAGGAGCGTCACTACAAATGCACACTCACCACCATCCAGACATCAAACCTTCTGTAACATTCCACAATCCCGGTAAGTTCTGTCAATATTTCATGGTCTGAATCTTGATTGATCATTCCCGGCTTCACCTCAGAATTCAAACAAAGTTGTTTGCAAAGTTTGGCACGAAGAGAGTGATGTTCTGAAACTTTCCACCCTGGTCTGTGGTTACAATGAAACCAGGTAAAATGTAAGCTCAGATTTTCAGAGAAAGTTCTTATATTTTCCAGGAGATAAATTAGGCACCAAATTGGGAAAACAAGGAGATTCACTCCGTTCCTCTGCTCCATGCGGCTGAACAGGGTTGATAATGTTCAGGCATCATTCAGGTAGGACTATTCCCCACGAAGAAAGAGGGAGCTTTACTCTGCATCTAACCCCATGCTGTGCCTGTACTGGGAGTGTTTGATGGGGACAGTGTAGAGGGAGCTTTACTCTGTATCTAGCCCCGTGCTGTCCCTGTCCTGGGGGTGAGTAAACAGAGGGTAGAGTGCCAGTTGTAGCCTCCAGCTCAGTGGGTACATATGAAGATCACACAACACATCTTCGGGCAGCTTATTTACCTCCTCATTGATAGCTGCAGCTGTGGGATCCATCAAGGCTTTGGCACACAAGTGGTGAAAATGTGAAATGTATCAGCGATAGTCAAATGGAAATCTGAAAAGACAGACTCATGAATCATTGCAAGTAGCAACAACGCTAGAACTGTGCCAACAACTTACTTGGGCTCATTACCAAAGGAATAGAATATAAAATTAGGAAAGTAAGTTCTATTTATATAAATTTGAATCTTGGTTTGGCTTCCTTAGTGCAGATCCATTTTCATACTCTTCAAAGGATCTCAAATCACAGGAGAAATGTGATAAAGATTAACAAGGGTCTTACTACAGGATCAATGAACAAGAGTAGGTCACTCAGTCCTTCCAGCCTGCTCCCCTGTCAATATGTTCATGGCTGATTGGAGTTTGACCCCAGCTCTGCCCCCCTGTGTATCTCCTGTTAATCCTTCATCCCCTCAGTCATCAAGAAGCTACCTCCATCTGCCTTTGAGATGTTGAAAGATTCTGCACCCACTGCCTTTTGAAGAAGGGAATTCCCGAAAGTCCCAGTCCACAACCCAGCGCTCCACCCACACCATCCTTTCTCCATGTTTGAGTGCCCAGGGAAGGTGTTACTCCGGAGGAACCTGGCCCGAGCCCATCCCCATGCTGAGCTGCACATTGCAAACTCCTCTCCTTATCCCACAGTCTGAGCAAAGTGAGTGGACATTTCAGCTCTCTAACACCGAGGACCAGAATAAGACAACTCGAGCCCTGCCCACGTCAGCTTGTTCTGCACGCTTCTGTCTTTTCATCGTGTCGCCCTATTTTGCATTCATCTCCCTTCCCAAATGATCAGGAATCATTCCCAAAAAGATGATGAGCACCCGTTAGTTTATATTCTCTCTCCCTGCTCTTATGACCAAAGCGTATGACCTCATCAGATTGGAGTTAATCACCAGCACAGGAGGAGCACAGAGTTGGTCAGTCTATGACAGGGACAGCGCCGAGCGAGCTCAGGGACAGATTTAGAGCATAAGGCTCAGAATTTAAAACTGCAGGAGTGAGTGGAGCAGGGGCTAATGTAGGGACAGAGTGGAAGGTGATTGGATGAGGCAGATGTTGGTGTGATAGGGACTGGGGGCTCTGATTACTGCTGAGGACAGTATTAGATTGGTCAAGACCAGAGGTGTCCAGAGGATGGGGATTTCAGCAGTACAGCTGAGACAGATACAGAATTGGGCAAACAGAAGCTATATAAAATCCATCCCGAGGATTGGTCACCGGTGCTGAAACGTTAACTCCAAATTCTCTCCACAGACACTGCCAGACCTGCTGAGCTTTTCCAGCAACATCTGTTTTTGAAACAAAAATTATAACTGAACGGGAACTCATGATGCAGTTACTGTAATCAAATTCAAACTGGTATATTATCCATCCGGATCAATCACAGCATGTTTGTCCTTGATATATTTTTTGTTCCATGTTCCATGTTTGATGAAAACAAGGAAACCACCTCAGTCGAGTTCACCCCAGTCCCAGCATCTGCACTAGGAGCTGGATCAGGCCATTCAGCCCCTCCAGCTTGCTACCCTGTTCCATTCGATCCCAGCCAATCTGATTCGGCTTCAAATTTTACATTCCCATCTGCTCCTGATCAGCCTTCTCTCCTTGCCTCACATAAATCTGAACAAAAACAGAAATTGCTGGAGAAACTCAGCAGGCCCGGCAGCAAGTGGGGAGAGAGAGAGAGAGAGACGGAGTTAATGTTTTGGATTCAGTGACCCTTCTTCAGAACAAAACTTGAGGTAAATCAATTTTCCACAGTCCTCCAAAATGTAAGTCCCCCAAACAATTTATACATGAAGTATCTTTGTAAAGGCAGAAATGTAGAGTTAGGACCAGAAGTAGACCATCTGACCCTTCCACCCTGCACCACCATTTCCCTCGATCCTCTTTAAGCACAAGAATGATACCTAGGTGAAAGTGAGGACTGCAGATACTGGAGATCAGAGTCGAGAGTGTCATGCTGGAAAAGCACAGCAGGTCAGGGAGCATGAAATTCCTGATGAAGGGTTTTGCCTGAAACGTCGACTCTCCTGCTCCTCGGAGGCTGCCTGACCTGCTGTGCTTTTCCAGCAACACACTCTCAACAACACCAATATCTACCTCCTGTTTGAAAATACACAGTGTTTTGTCTTCAGTCACTTTCTGTGGGAGTGAATTCCTCAGGCTCACCTCTCTCTGGGTGAAGACATTTCTCTACACCTCCATCTGAAAAGGTTTATCCCTTTTCCTGAAACGGTGACCCCTGGTCCTGGCTTCTCTCACCACCAAGAACATCCATCCTGTATCTAGTCTGTCCAGTCCTGTTTGAATTTTATAGGGTTCTATAAGATTCCTCCCTCATTCTTCCAAGCTCCAGTGAATACAATCCTAACTGACACAATCTCTCCTCATATGTCAGTCCTGCCATCCCAGGAATTAATCTGGGAAGCATTCTCTGCATCCTCTCTCTATCAGGAATATCCTTCCTCAGATAAGAGGACCAGATCGACACACAATACACCAGGTGTGGTCTCACCAAGGCCCTGTATAATTGCAGCAAGACATCCGTGTTCCTGTACTCGAATCCTCTCACCGTGAAGACCAACATACACTTTACCTCCTTCACTGCCTGCTGCACCTGCACACTTACCATTCATGACCAGTGTACATGAACACCCAGGTGTTGTTAGAAGTTCTCTTCCTTCAGTTTACAGCCAATGTCTGAGTCACAGAAACACAACTTCCTCACTTTGATGTTCAGTTCCTCTCATAATGAAGGCAATAAACAGATAGGGCCTTTACACTTCGAGTGAGAAAATTCCCTCCAATCATTCATTTCTTAGAAGACTTTTGTTTATTAATGATAAAAGTACTTGGGATAGAGGAAGAGGTGATTTGCCTGAGTTGGGTGATTTAAGGCCGGAGACCATGTGATCAGATCTCCATGAGGAATGCACTCATCTGGTCATCCAAGAGTTAACCTAAGACTGATCGACAGTAGGATTTCACAGACTGTGTTACAATCACTGGCTAGCGTTGTAATCACTGGAGAGATCATAGCTGCACTGCAAAAGCCTCATTTAGGCTTCAGAAGTGGGGCTAATGATACACCTTGCATGTACTCTCAATGGTAAACTCTTTCAGACAGCAACGCTTAATGAGGGCTAAGTGCAATAGAACACATTGTCAAATATTTTCCAGCCTTTTTACGGAAAATTCCCCAAAGTCATGCTACACTAGTCGTTACTGAGTGTGAGATAACAGTCCTTGAAGCTTAAATTGCCCTCTTTTTAAATTGAGGCGTTTTATTTTTAAATTTAAACTCAATTTTCTTCATTTTGGCATTGTTTCAGTGAGTTCCCATTTCAGCACAGAGAGTTGCAGGAAGATTTGAGCTCCCTCACTCTAATAGGTTCACTGTTTATTCAAGGTAAGTGTTAAGCTTGATTTTTCAAATAGGTAAAATCAGCAGTATATGTAACAAAATAATATAAGCTTCAGTTTGCCGACTGTGGATGAGTTGTCACTCCTGGATGAAAATGCTGTCAGCATGATAATGGAATGCTGCATTAATATTGTGTCAAACATTTAAGATTCTTCAAGAACAAGAAACCCATTCGAAATGAGAACAAGAAAGAAACATTCTGAGTTGAATGTATATCGACTCACGACCGCCCACACAGATTTGATTACAGATGTTCAATAATCCTATCATTTCAGCAGCGTGAAAACTGCTGAGCTTCCACAAGACCCCACATTAATGTGAAGAAAATCACTTTGTGCTCCTTGATCTTCTATTTCGAGTAGAGAAAGTTAGAGAAGGTAAACAGGTGTTTATAACAGTGAGGGGTTATGATAGAGGCCAGCAGCTCTCTTGAACATTAGCGCCACCTGCAAGTGATGGCTGCTTCAGGTACTGCATCTGCAAGAGACCTTGGATTGAACCGGATCCCTGGCCTCACATGGAAGAAGGGCAGTGGGAGGGGCCTTATGAGGACTGGGGTTAGCAGGTCATACTTCCCAAAGCCCTTGATCAGACACTGAGTACCTTTGTATGATGGATCCTGCAACCTTCCTCATCCCCATGGAGCTTTCAGGAGGTGAGAAAGGAGCAGGGCCCCTGTCCTATACCCTCCCTCCTGATTAACAGCCCTCATCACCAAAACCAGCACGGGGGAGGACACAAGGCTCTGCCTCATTATTTCATTCAAGGTCTTTACCCTCTGACGTACACAAGGTGACCTGGACTGGCTCCACAGTTGGGAGATTGTTAACTTGATGCTACACCAGAGACCCCTGCAGGAAGCAAATCCAAAACTTGGGATCGTCTACTGGGAGGCTGAGGGTTTCCTCATGACAAAATGTTTCTGTCAGATGTAAAACAGTGGAGACAGCTGTTTTTTTACATTGAGTGCAAACTTCCAAGGAAACCGCAGCAGTGACAGGGGGTGACCAGTGAATGGTCATGTCATTGCCATTAACAGTGTTATTGACGTGTACAGGCCAGGCCAGGCCAAAGGACTCAGCAGCTTCTTTCAAGGTTGCGCTGTTCCACATATATCAGCCAATCACAGTCACCTCTTCACACACTCAAACTCACCCTCATGCTCCTTCACTATCAACTGTAGACGGATGTAATCACTTCGTCAGCAGACCTGTGTTCACCCTGTTACAGGCTGTCCGCTGACTCTGGGATTTCACTCCAGCTCAGGGTCAATTAAAGTCTTTCTTGCTTGAGACGATGTTCTTTCCCCAAGGACAGGCCAGCTAACAATTACAGAGAGGGCTTAGTGACAGGTGCTGTTGCCTGACACAACATCTTCAGACAAGAATCTTACAGAGGGTTTGAGCTGGTAAAGTAGGAGGGAAAATATCAGTTAGTGCCTAATTTGCCAATTTCATGTCATGATATTGTGGCAGCACTCTCAATGATTTTACAGCTGTGCTGTTAATGCTGTGAAGGCTAGTGGATGTTGTTTTGTAATCAAAACCTTAACCGATGCACTAAGAAAAACTATTTCTGACAACTGGTGTTTAAGATGCACTAACTCGCTGTGAATTGTGTGTCTCACACACACAACTGTATGTAAACAATATGTATTGTGTAACCATTGCCTGGGCATGTCCTTCCAGCTTAATGAGTGAATATAACATGCAGCTTAGAGTGAGCTACAGACATCAAAGTCTATTAGTTGTGCTCCATAGTAGGTGCAACAGAGACCTGGTAAATTGGTCTCAGTGCTATTAGGTGTGATGGAAAATTGCAGAGAATTGCACGTCATGTAACCCTTACAGAAAGGATTGAATATGTGTGTATGGGAACGTTTGTGCACATGTGCACATGCAGATGTGTGAGTGTGTATGTGTGCTTGCATTTGTGTGTGTGTATATGAATGTTTGTGTGTATACGTGCATGTGTGTGTATGTATGCTTGCATATGTTTATGCACGTGTGTTATGCATGCTTGCGAGTGTGTATGCATCTGTGTGTGTCTGCGTGTTTGCGAGTGTGTATGCGTGTATGTGTATGCATGCTTGCTGGGCCAACATGACACCTATTGTTAAAGTTCCCTTGAGAATGTAACTTGAAGGAAGCTCTGGGATTTACATATGAAAGAACTGAAACCAACATGGTTAAAAATCAGAGCTGAAAATGTGTTGCTGGAAAAGCTCAGCAGGTCAGGCAGCATCCAAGGAGCAGGAGAATCGACGTTTCGGGCATGAGCCCTTCTTCACATTTTCAGCTCTGATTCTCCTGTTCCTTGGATGCTGCCTGACCTGCTGCGCTTTTCTAACAACACATTTTCAGCTCTGATCTCCAGCATCTGCAGTCCTCACTTTCTCCTGGTTAAAAATTACACAACGCCAGGTTATAGTCCAACAGGTTTAATTGGAAGCACACTAGTTTTCGGAGCGTCGCTCCTTCATCAGCGTCGCTCGGAAAGCTAGTGTGCTTCCAATTAAACCTGTTGGACTATAACCTGGTGCTGTGTGATTTTTAACTTTGTACACCCCAGTCCAACACCGGCATCTCCAAATCATGGAAACCAACATTCTAAAAGCCGAGAGGCCTAGGGTCTTTTTCAATATATAATTTCAGTTACATCACACTGTAAACTTTTGCTATAAATTATGTGTCTAATTCTCCACAACCACCTGATGAAGGAGCAGCACTCCGAAAGCTAGTGTTTCCAATTAAACCTGTTGGACTATAACCTGGTGTTGTGTGATTTTTAATGTTGAAAAAAAATTGCAGATGTGGAGTTGAACTGGAGAAAGCACCCAGTCTATCAGAGGCATATAGTCAATCCATGATGATACCCTTCATACCAACATCCTGCAGCAGCAATGGTGATAGTATAACAACAGCAAAAAGGAACTTTTTTAAAAAGAATTTGAGATCAAAGAGTTTCATTTAGGAATTAGGAATTAGCAATCATACACTGCAAGGAAACAAAGGCTGTGTTACTGAAGCCTCACGAAATCGCGACTGAATTCCAGGACCTCATTACCAGAGTGTCATCCATTATCAGCCGGGATTTCAAGGCAATGTTATTTCTCTGACTCAATGAAAGCTGCAAGCTGAAAACTCCAAACTCATTCCATAAGATCAAGACTCCACAAAGGAAACCTCCGACACCAGGGTCAGGCACCCCCCACGGTTTGTTCAATGTCTGTGTGGGTTGTAACGGGCCTTGTTTATGGGATGTCAGTACTGTTCAGAATGCGATTTATAACCTGTCTCAAATTGCCCTTGAGAAGGTGAATTGGCCATACTAAATTGCCCGTAGTGTTAGGTAAGGGGTAAATGTAGGGGTATGGGTGGGTTTCGCTTCGGCGGGTCGGTGTGGACTTGTTGGGCCGAAGGGCCTGTTTCCACACTGTAATCTAATCTAATCTAATCTAAGACCACTGTGAGGGCCCTTCGTAAACAGCTGCAGTCCAGAGAGCCCTGGCAGGGATTGATTCCAGTCACAGTCTGAAACAGAGCGGGGACAGATGAAAATGGCATTAGCTCACAAAACCTTCATTGTCCTGCTGCAGGGAGGTTCGAATCAGGGGTTACAGATTAAGGAAAAGGGGGAAGCTTTTTCAGGTTGAGATGAGAAGACAGACTCGGGGCATATTTTTAAGGTGAGAGGAGAGAGATTTAAAAAAGATATAGGGAAAATCTTTTACACGAGGGTGGTTTGTGTGTGGAATGAGCTGCCTGAGGGAGTGGTGGATGTGGGCACAGTTACAACATTTAAAAGACATGTGGATAAGGGTACGAAAGGCTTGGAGGGATATGGGCCAGGAGCAGGCAAGTCAGACTTGTCTAGTTTGGGATTGTGGTTGGCACCGACTGGTTGGACTGGCGGGTCTGTTTTCATGCTGTGTGACTGGATAGTTCTAAATGTCTCTATGAATGTATTTACACATTTGTCTGGGTTTTTACCCTAGCCTATCATTGGGTTTGGAGGCTGGTAAAATGTAGTGGGTCACCTTCCCACCAATTTCCCAAACACTCCCTCACTCCCACAACCCCCTTCCCCGTGTTCCCCACCCACTGCTGGCCCCAATCATGGCCTACTTGCTACCATTGGCTCTATAGAGCTGCTCTCCCATCCTATTGGCCTGGCACCTCCCTAAACTGGGACGCCCTCTGGTGGGAGAGGTAGGAGTCTCACCTTAAAGCGATTTTTAAAAATTCATTCACGGGATATGAATCTTGGGGGCCAGGCCAGTATTAATTGCCCAATCTCAGCTGTCCCCCTCCACCCACCCAGCCCACAGTCAGGAGCAGTTAATTGGGGAAGCAATGGCCTTATTGCTACACTGTTAATCCAGAGACCCAGGTAATGTTCTGGGGACCAGGGTTCAAATCCCACCACAGCAGATGGGGGAATTTGAACTCAGTAAAATCTGGGATTAAGAGTCTAACAATGACCATGAATCCATTGTCAATTGTCGGAAAAGCCCATCTGGCTCACTGAGGATTTGGAGATGTCTGTGTTGGACTGGGGTGGACAAAGTTAAAAATCACACAACAACAGGATATAGTCCAACAGGTTTAATTGGAAGCACTAGCTTTCGGAGCGTCGCTCCTTCATCAGGTGGTTGTGGAGGACACTATTGCAAGACACAGAATTTATAGCAAAAGTTTACAGTGTGATGTAACTGAAATTATGCATTGAAAAATACCTTGATTGTTTGTTAAGTCTCTCACCTGTGAGAATGACCATGATAGTTTCACTTCTTTTATATGTAAATCACAAAACTTTTTGTTAAAATTTGCATTCTCAGGTTAACTGTAACGATTGGTGTTAGCTAGACAATATATTGAAGGTGTTAGCCCCCTGTGTTCTCTGTCTGCGTCATAATGTTTGGACTGATTCTAATCTAAAAAGTGAGATAACAGAATCTTACATGAATTCATGCAGTTTTTGAGCAAAGTACAATGTAACTCTGCAAGTACAAATTCACCACACAAACGTATATGTGTATGTGTGCATGTGCGTCTTTGAGTGTGTGTGTGTCTGTCTGTCTGCCTGGGTTGAGGGGGTTTGTAAGAGTGAGAGAGAGTGTATATATGTGTGTATGTGAGTGTAGAGTGTCTTAAGTCTGTGAGGGGGTGCATGTGTGCGTGTGGGAGTGTGTTTGACTGTAGGAGTGTGTGTGCGTGTCTGGGGTGGGGGGTTGTGAGTGTTGTGAGAGAGAGTGTATGTGTAGAGTGTTCTAATTCTCTGAGAGGATGCATGTGTGAGTGTGGTAGTGTGTGTGTCTGTAAGGGTGTGTGTGTGTCAGTTTGCATGCCTGTGTATTCGTATGTCCGTGTGTATGTATGTGTGTCTAGGAAAGCCTGCATGTGTGTGTCTGTCTGGGGTGGGGGGTTGTGAGTGTT
>NW_025214360.1:3460-6835 GCF_004010195.1 Chiloscyllium plagiosum | reverse complement strand
GGTCCAGGGCATTCAGCCTCGGACCTTCGGGTGACCATCCTCCAAGGTGGACTTCGGGACAGGCAGCAGAGGAAAGTGGCCGAGCAGAGGCTGATAGCTAAGTTCGGTACCCATAGGGAGGGCCTCAACCGGGACCTTGGGTTCATGTCACATTACAGGTGATCACCATTGGACTACACACACACACAGACACTCCTACACACACACACACACACACACATACATATACATATACGCTTGTGGGGTGAATTTGTACTTGTGGGGTGGGTGGGGGTTGGGGCAACAGCTGAGGTTGGGGGAAACAGAAGGGAGATGGCAGGGATGGGAGGATGTGGTGACAGGGTTATGGGGAGGGGGAGCAGGATCCCCACCCAGCCCGTGTGTATTAACAGGAAATGGTTTCTACAACGCGTACAGCATTAACTTCCGTTGATTCGGTAAGTGTTAACAAACTGTCCCAATGTCAGTTCCATCAGCCCCTAATAGACTGATACAGCACAGGATACTCTGCACCCCTTCCCTGGTTCCTCATAGACCACAGTTTAAAAACATCCAATCAACTCTTTGGCATTGCGCACTCATTAAGAACATCATTGCCAAGTCCTCCTGCACTCATTTGTTAAGCTTTTTTATGTTCACATTCATGGATAAAGGATTATTTGGAGCACTCCACTGTGTCAAAGATGTAAACAGCAGCACTACATAAACATGTGAATTTCAGACAGACTACAAAAGGTTGTGCAGTCTAATCTAAATAGCTTTAGCATGCTGCTCATGAAATGCAGCTTACTTTGAGAGAGAGAAATCCGTGATTATCCTGAATTCTGGGAAGAGCTGGGGTATTTCCAACCCATGCAGATATTCCAGGAGATGGATTGTTGTTACTGGCAAACCTCATGCAACAATCAATGGCTGACCCTGTCCTGCTTTACTGAGACTGAAATCCTCATGATGTCACAGACACAGAGCGAGGTGTTACTGTCAATCTTCATTTACTCCTATTATGAAGCTGAGGGCCAGAAAATATTGTCAGTGCAATAAAGTTGCTGTAGTGTTACCAGATCATAGAGCTGTTCTCTCATTACAGAGAGATGACTGCTGATAGTTTAACCTGAGGTAAGGGCAAGGTTGTGAAGGACAGTCCTTGATGGCTGGTGTTGGAAATGAACCCACACTGTCAGTACCAGGGCTGACCTCACAAACCAGCCACCCAGCCAAGTCATTGCAAACATACAGCAGTACCCCTCATGTATGGAACTCACTGTCTGGTGTGATTGAGGTAAATGTTATGGCTGTATTTGAGATGTGGTGAGAGTGAATTGGAGGTTTGTGTTGAACATAAACACCAGCACCAACTAGCTGGGCTGAATGGCCTGGTGGTGGGTCGTAGACTATTAGTTCCATGTACTGATTGTCACAGTATTGACATCGCAGCCTGTACACATTCCCATCCTCTGTCAGGCCCACTCACAACTCCATCTGACCTCACTATTGATGACAACAAACATCCAATAACTGCAGACCCTTGATGGTACTAAACATCAGAACCAGCCAGCACCTTCAGAGAGGGACATCAAGTAAAGGAGGGAGCACTGAAAATAGAGTGAAGGAGTGAGTGTTGAAGACACGGGGAGAAAGAGTAAAGGAGGGAACGTTGAAGACACAAGCTCTATCTACTGAAGTGAGAAGTCTGCCAGATATTAATATAATTTGCATCATAATTAATATAATTTGTAGAGTTAGCTCAAGGGTGCTAGTGAAATCTTGCTGGTGACTCAGTGAGGAAATGCAGCAGTGGCTCCTGGGAGCAGTGTAAATGGAAGGTTGGAGTTGGTACAGCGTTGGATTTTATCTGTGAATGCAGTATTTGTGAAAATGAGATGCGTCAGCAAGATCAAAGGTCACAAAGCAGAGACATGTCAATGGAGACCAGGTACGGAACGGCAGGATTGAATTGAATGGTCGAACTGTGAATGTTTGTGTGGATGAGTCTGGAGTGACCGAACAGACAGTGATAGTTGTTTAATCAATTTAACATCAGAGATTATTGTAGCCGTGCTAAAAATTAAAGAATGTGATTGGCTGTGGAGTTACTAATGTGTAATGGATATTAAAGGCCAGAACACAGGAAGAGGCAGAGAGCAAACGCCAGCAGCTGCCTCCTCCAACATCACACACACACTCACACTCACACACACACACTCACACACACACGCACACACACTCACACACACACTCACACTCACACTCACACTCACACTCACCAATACCAAGAGATGGGAATCCTCTGCCTGGTTTCTCACCTTCCTTTGGATAAAAGACATCCCCACTCTCCCCATGCCACCTCACACCTCGTGGCTACCATAGCTGGGCTAGAGGAGCTTAATGCCACTGTGGAAATTTAACCACAAATTTAGACCAGTAAACGAGATCTTGTGGCACATTGGTAGTTACCTTGCCTTTGAGCCTGGAGAGCCAGGTTCAAGTCCTACCTGTTCTAGAGGTTAGTAAAGAGATGTCTGGACAGGTTGATTAAAATAGTCTCAAAATGATTGTGGAACATTCTCATAAAATTCTGACTAAATTCTGATTGAAACCATTAATAATACAGACTGCAAAAGTTAGCCCAGGAATGTCCTTCACACGGCAACCAAATTCCACTCCCAATAAGTGACGGTATGTGCCAAAACGAAGTGAATGTGGTAACTGTGTGTTAGAGGGTCCTGAGGCACTAATGGTGTACAGTGCGTGGTTAAATTCCCTTTCTCCATCTCACCCACAGCCCGTGAACATTCCAACAGATTGAGAACATCCTTCAAAGGACTGAGGTTCCATCACAGAGAAAGAAGGCAAGGCAATGCCCTTTAACCTTTTACCCTGAGAGACCCTGTGAGCTCAGCTGACAAAAGGCAATGCAAAGGTGGCACTAACCCTCGGGCCACAGAGAGCTGGTCCTGCAGAAGATGGTAATAAGTTAGTTTTCCAACAGGCCTTTCCTTATGGATTGTGTGATTCACTGGGAACTCGAGTCTCTGTTGCCCACCCATAATTGCCCAAGAACTGAGTGGCTCATTCAGCCGTTTCAGGGGACATATCAGGATCAACTCCATTGCTATGGGTCTGGAGTTACAGATAGCCCAGACCAGTGAGGATGGCAGATTTCCTTCCCTGAAGGACATTATAGAGTCATAGAGATGTTCAGCATGCCGACCACATATCCCAACCCAATCACACACAATCACACACACACCCACACACACACACTCACACACACACACTCACATGCACACACTCACACCAACACACCCACACACCCACACACACACACACACGCACATGCACACACTCACACACACTCACACACACTCACACCCT
>NW_025214360.1:0-2014 GCF_004010195.1 Chiloscyllium plagiosum | reverse complement strand
GGGAAAACAGCCCCAGCATGTTCAGCCTCTCCCTGTAGCTCAAATCCTCCAACCCTGGCAACATCCTTGTAAATCTTTTCTGAACCCTTTCAAGTTTCACAACATCCTTCCTAGACAGAGAGGCCGGAATTGCACGCAATATTCCAGTGAAAAAGATGGCTTTTCCAACAATCATTGGTCACCATCACTAAGACTTTGGGATTCAGTCACTGAGAATTTATAGGTTTTCGCATTTTAAGGATGTTCAAGGGTATGAGGATAATGCAGGAAGATGGTACAATGCTACAAAATGAGCCAGATTCAGAATGGCAGAGCATGTCTGAGGGGCAGAGTGACTTATTCCTGCTCCTGTTTCTTTAGATTACATTTACCTTCCAAATTTATTCACTGCATTTGAATTGCTCCCACACCGGGTCCTTGGGTAAGTGGGAAAGTGATGTGACCACCACAGCACCCTCTCCTTGACACCATCCTGGGGTCAGAGAGAAAAAGCAGGCAGCATTCCAATTCCAAATCACTACGGCACCCACCTCAATGTGTCAGGGGCTAGCCACAGGCTGGTTGGTGATGGCTCTCCTGGTAGAAGGGCTTGTTGAAGCTCAGTGCCTAACTGGATCAGGAGATGAATGGCACTTTGACCAACCCTCAGCAACCAGCCCTGCCTTCACAAAGAACCCAGAACCTGGCCCACACAAGCTGCTGCTGACATCCCCCCTTGACCAAAGAGAGCTGGGGCTGTGGGGGCAGGGGGGAGTCACCAAATCTATTGCACTGTATCCACCGAGATCTCACCTTGCTTGAATATTCACATGTAAATCTGACTGTGGATATGTAGCTGTCCACTAGCACTCTGTGACATTAACAAAGATATCTCTTCCATTATGGATGAAGCTGGCTCATTTTCTCATCTAACACTGTAAATTATGCAAATGACTCAGTTTTGTTGAAAACACTGATGTTAGTTGTATAATGTGAGTACAGAAATGGCGATTAGCTGAGAGCAACATCACTGCTCATGAAGGGCACCAGCGACTCTCTTTGCTACAGTAGAGTACAAGACAGTAAGACAATGTTCATACAGCTCTCAGATTGGCTCAGCTTTATCGACTCTCGTAAGATTGTGCACGTGTCTCTGTAGATGTGTCTGTGCATGTGAGTGTGTGTGTGCACGCATGTGTGTGTGCGTGTCTCTGTAGATGTGTCTGTTCATGTGAGTGTGTGTGAGCACGCGCATGTGTGTGCGTGTCTCTGTAGATGTGTCTGTGCCTGTGAGTGTGTGTGTGTGTGTCTCTGTAGATGTGTCTGTGCATGTGAGTGTGTGTGTGTGTGTGCGTGTCTCTGTAGATGTGTCTGTGCATGTGAGTGTGTGTGTGTGCGTGTCTCTGTAGATGTGTCTGTGCATGTGAGTGTGCGTGTCTCTGCAGATGTGTCTGTGCATGTGAGTGAGTGTGTGTGTGCGCGCATATGTGTGAGTCTCTGTAGAAGTGTCTGTGCATGTGAGTGTGTGTGTGCGTGTCTCTGTAGATGTGTCTGTGCATGTGAGTGTGTGTGCGTGTGCGTGTCTCTGTAGATGTGTCTGTGCATGTGAGTGTGTGTGTGCGTGTGCGTGTCTCTGTAGATGTGTCTGTGCATGTGAGTGTGTGTGTAGCTGTGTAGATGTGTCTGTGTGTATGAGTACTGTGTGCCTGCATGGTGCATGTGTGAGTGTATGCACATGAGTGTGCATCTGTGCACATGTGTGTGTCCGTGCCTGTGTGTGTTTCTGTAGTGTGCATGCACCCACACCTGTGTGTGTCTATGTCTATGTTTGACTGTCAGTGTGTGCATGCATGTGCATGTCTGTGCCTGTTTGACTGTGTGTGCATGTGTGTGTGTATCTGTGTCAATGTTTGACTGTCTGTGTGCATGCGTGTGTGTCTGTGTCTATGTTTGACTGACTGTGTGCACGCGTGTGCATTTCTGTGTCTATGTTTGCCTGTCTGTGTGCGTGTCTGTATGTGTCAATGTTTGCCTG
>NW_025214359.1:41558-42292 GCF_004010195.1 Chiloscyllium plagiosum | reverse complement strand
ACAACTAAATGGGTCTTACCTGCTCTGGAGTTTGCTGCATTTTCCATCCTGACAGGTGGTTGGTTGCCTGTCTGAGTTATACGCATTTCACCTAATCCTGCGATTTGAATTTCAAATAAATGCAGAGAACAAGCACTCTTCAAGTTCTCGCTCGGCTCTCAGTCACAGTACGCAAAATGTTGAACTGCGTGAGGAATTCACAGTGGATTTAATACTAATCGCGTCAACCACTTGGCCACAAGTGCCGAAGCGCGCTACTAAACTGGTTTCAAATTCTCCCTACCTGAGGAGTTGAGGGACAGGCAATCACTGTTCGGTTTGTTTGAATTCAATCACCACAGTTTCGACAATGTTTCATGTCAGCACATGTGTGGTCTGTGTAAACAATCTCGATGTTTGAAATGGTTATTCAGTTAGAAAGAAATGGAGAGATTGCAGGAGAAACTAAACAGATCTGGCAGCATCTGGGGAGAGACAAATAGAGACAACGATTCAGAGCTTCTTCAGGAGTTTCTCAGAACGCTATCTTCTCTCAGAGGTACTGACAAACCTGCCGAGTTCCTTGAGCAGTTTCTGTTTTTGTTTTAAATTCCGAGTGTCCACAATCCTTCACTTGCCATTCAACAATACAGAAACGCAGTTGTGGTTCCTCATTGGGTTTGGTTTCCGTTTGGATACATATCCCTGACCCGATTAAAAGCCCGAAAGTGCACAGCAAAGGAGTCGGATGGATA
>NW_025214359.1:36526-38162 GCF_004010195.1 Chiloscyllium plagiosum | reverse complement strand
TTACGTTATCAGTGCCGCGGGACAACGTAGTAACGACTGTTGAACACTCACATCATACCAGTTCCCAGGTCTGGAATCAGAGAAATTTAGTGGTGCAGTGGCGAAGATCCGATCGGAAATTGGGAGTGGAATGAACGCGTGGATCTCTACTTTTTCTGCCAGTGACCAAGTCCGTGAGCAAGCAGTCCTTTTATGAAGGCAGAGCGGCGCCTGAAACGCCCAGGCTGGGAGCTACAAACTCGGCTGGACAAATTCTGTTGACATGGAATAGGGAGCAGTGGGAGCAGAGGCTGGGAAGTCTAACCTCATCTGGATGCACTTCAATTGACATGGCGCAGGAAACTTTGGGTTGATGGAAAGTATGCTGACCCATTTTAATCAGAACTGAACTAGTTTTCGGCAGCATACATTTTTGTGGATTGAGGGAGGATCTGCCCCAGGGAATTGTCACAATTATAAATAAACATTTTGCAAAGACTGAGCTCGTTCAGGATTGTGAAATGGACTAATTATCATTGCACTCTGACATTTCTCATATTCTGACTCTGTAGTCAGTTAATGTTCTGGAAGGATATTTTAAACATCTTTTTTTGTGTTATTCAATTTCCTGCAAGCTTGTTCTGGTCTAGTTATTAATGTAATGTAAACAATCGAAATCAATATGATGCTAGGATTTGGTTTGAGGTTCCGTCGGTTAATGTTCTGGAAGGATATTTTAAAATCTTTTTTTTGTGTTATTCAATTTCCTGCAAGCTTGTTCTGGTCTAGTTATTGATGTAATGTAAACAATCGAAATCAATATGATGCTAGGATTTGGTTTGAGGTTCCGTCGAATTACGGAAGAACAACAGGAGAGAAGACGTGAAATTTATCAGAACAGCAGTGATCAAAATGAATGGACTGGCGGACAGACAGTGAAAGAAAACTTCATGGTGATAAATGTGCTTTCTTTGCCAATGAAACTTACCATGTCACAAAGTGGTGACTATTGAGGTCAAGCAATGTTGGTGATAATATTTGCTGGTTTTTCGAATGTCTCACCTACGCTGACAGGAATGGAGCTTTTAAGTCCTTCTGCACAGAGTGAGGCATGGAGAAAGTAAATACAACAAGCTCCAAAAAAACATAAATATTTCTTCTTTTCTCAACATCAGTCCCGAGCTGACTAAGATGACCTTTGCAAAATTATTTTACACCGTGTCAGAGGAGGAGTTACAGATGCGAACACGGAAACCAAAGTATGTATCAAGATTAAATCATGCCACTTTATTCGCTAAGACACATGCAACATTGAAGTTTTACCTTCTGACTCGCAGTAATTCTTGCGCAATATCATAAATTTGTTTCCTATGACACGGGAATAGCTGCTCTTTCTCTAACTTCCTAAACGTATTAAAACCTCGGTATATTGAACAAATCACACCTGAATCGTTTTTGATCTCTGTAGAACAACTTCAACTTTTCCACCCTGATCTTAGATGTAATATTCCGCATTTCTTTGACTGTTCTGATAAATCTCCTTTTCGATTTATCCACAGACATTCACATTCTTTGTCGAGATCACCTGTTTGCGCAAACCCAAATGTTGTGTATTCATGTGGGTGATATTATCACACACAGGTAATTGCTCAGGAAC
>NW_025214359.1:32897-36320 GCF_004010195.1 Chiloscyllium plagiosum | reverse complement strand
GATTCCATCTGAACAATGCCTACCACTTAGTCCTCATCAATATTCTTGGTTACGTCCTCAAAAAACCCAACCATGTTTGTGAGACAGAAATTCTCTCGCACAAAACCAAACTGTTTAGCCCTATTCATTCCTCGTCTCTCAAAATACTTATAAATCCGATTGTTCAGTATTGCTTCCAACAACTTAAAAACGACCTGAGCAAGCCTCACAGGTCTATCATTTTCAGTTTTCTCCATTCATCCCTTCCTCAACAAAACCACACCCTATTTATTGGGCACATCGCTCGCAGAAATAGATGATGTAAATATTTCTACCAACGGCCCAACCGTTTATTTCCCTGTTTTCCCAAAAAGCCCTTGCTGCACGACATCAGATCCCAGAGAAATATCCAACTTTATATTTTCCAAATCTTCCGGAACTTCCTCTTTTCAATGTGAACCACTTTCAAAACATCAATGTTTGTAGCCTCCATTTCGTTCACTAATGTGAAATGAATATTTAATATCTCTCCCATTTGCTGAGGTGCAAGACAAATTTGAGCTCTTGCATCTTTCTGGGATCCTATTTGGTCTCGAGCTCTGAAAGTACTTATAAAATATCTTTACTTTATCCTTAAATGTATGTGCTAAGGCTATCTAATATGGTCGTTTTGCCTTCATGATATCCTTTGAAGAATGCCCCTCCACTCCTCATATTGTTCAAGAGATTGACTTGAGATCGCATGTTTACATGGAAACTGTGATTTAAAAAAAAAATAAATTCTTATACGACAAGTCCCTCATCCCTGCGATCAACGTTGTTCTAATAGAATCCTGAAAATGTGCGAAAAGGCAAATCAGCCCAAGAAGAACCAATGAAACATACGAAGATCATTGCACTTAAGCTCACACCTCTACCCGATTCCTGTAACTCTGCATTTCCCATGGCAAAATGACGTCAATAACGTATTTTTCTTCTGTGGAGGAAACTGACGCAGACACGGAAAGAACGTGCAAACTGCAGACAGTCGCCAGACGAAGGAATTGAACCAGCGTTGCTGAGGCTGGAGACAGCAGTGCTCACCATTGTGTCAGTCATTGTAAACCTCCTATCCACCACTCATAATATATCTCCCCTTAGACATGAGGGCAAAAGCTATTCTAGATAATCCAAATGCGTCTGACGAGAGCCTCTTTTCGCTTCATTTGCAAACCTCTGCAGTTGGTTCTTAACTTGCTTGAATGAATGCAAACATTGCATTTACCCTCCTAACAGCCAACAGAACTTGCATGTTAAACAACAGAGAAACCTCAACTAGATTTCTCAAGTACCTTTAACCGAAAGATCTCTGAAGCCTTTCTGCGTCACAAAATGGTCTATGCCTCTAATCATGCCATTACTTTATGAACTCTTTTCCACACAGTGTTCTAATTGCAACCTTTTTTATCCAAGCATTCAGCAAGTCCACGTACGTCTGCAGCCTGCCCGCTTCCTCAAAACGATCTGTCCTTCCACATTTTGTTGTGTATTCTTCAAAATATTAACAACACTCTCAGGTCCTTTGACCCGATCATTCACGCATAACGGGAATAGTTGTGGAGCCAAAACTGACCCTTGCTGAACCCCACACGTCACGTGCTGCCATCCTGGAAAAGACCTTCACCCAACTGTTTTCAGCCAGTCAGCCCAAACTCAAGCCATGCCGATACTTTGCCCCTCAAACCATAGACTCTTTTTTCGCAGTTTCCAATCCTGCACCTTGACAAATGCCTGCTGCGAATTCAAGCTGATCAAATTCTCAGAATATAATGTTTCTCACTTGCTTATTACTTCCTCATAGAATTCAATTACATTTGTCCTTAAGAAACTGTGTTGATTCTTCAAGTACTCCGGAATCCCATCCTAATATTTACCTCTCCTACTGTATTGAATACAGAATTGATTTGTTTGACATTTATCTATTATATTAAAACGTTGCTTTCAGTCCTGAATGTCACGAACAACAAAGTCCAATCGCATTTGAGAGAGTAAAATCTTCGCTGTCTCAGCAGGCTCGATGAGTGAGTAAATTCCTTCCCCCAGTGGATCTCTCTGCGGTCTCTGCAGGGTCAATGAGTGAGCTAACTGTTTTTTCTCAAATGTAGCAGGTAAATACGTTCTGCCCACTGCAAACTCGCTGGTGTACTGAGAGTTGAGATGATCGCCCGAACCGAGTCCCACAATGAAAACAATTGAAATGTCTCTCAACTTGTGAGAATGTCGATGGAACATCAGACCTGCAGAGACTGGAGAGCATATCCCACACACTGGATATTTGATCGGTCTCTCCACAATGTGAAGACGTTCATGATAAAACGATCCCAAGGAACTTGTATAGTGATTACCACAACCTCATCATGTAAAGGGTCTCTTCTTTGGGAACACATTGATGCCATGTCAGTCCCCAGGAACATTTGCTACACTTGTCACGGTCTGGGCGTTGAAAAGATCTGGTAGCAATGTTGATGGGACTTCACGTCGATCGGACATTTGCAGCACGTCCCACAGTTGTGGAATTGAAGATGTCTGCCCTCTGTGTGAGCACTTGGATCGGAAGCCAGGTCCCCAGAAGTTCTAAAGGACTTTCATTCGTGTCCACATATTTCCCATGCATCAACTACACAAAGGTCTGATAATATTTTCCTAAGTCTGGACAGATGAAAGTTTTCTCATTAGTATGAACATGGTGTTGGATAATCCAATCACTGGACGTTTTATAGCATTTTCCGTAGTCCAGACATTGAAATAATTTCTCGTCATTGTGATCGAGCAGGTGTCGCAGTAGGTCAGAGAAGGAGTTTATCCCTTCCCACACATTGAGCTTGTTCCTGGTCTCATTGCTTTCGTTGGGTTTCTGCTCAGATGGAGAAATGAATCATCACTTGTCTGCAGTCTCACTTAAATATGAGTGCAATTGTAATTTGTGAGCTCTGATGCAAGCAGAAGCCTTGCGCACACACACAAGTGAACGATTCTCTCCCACCGTAACCGAAGCCTTTTCCTTCCATGTTCAAACTCTGAACAAGTTCTATTTCGGATAAAATGCGTGACTTTATCTTATCATGGTGGAGTGATTGTTTATTAAAACTTTCCCTTCTAATATACTGTGAAATTGATGTTATATATTTTTTAAAATCAACAGAATGAGAAAGAGTCTCTCACAGACTCTGGATTGTGCCTGAAGCTAGGATTAAAGTTAAGGGATTTAGGCACAAACAATGTGACAGGAAATTTGCCAGAATCCTTCAGACACACAGCCTCCACTTCTGAGAAGGAGCAGGTCAACAGGTGGATGCGATCACCATCAAATCCCTGTTCGCTCAAGGTCAAACACTCTCCGGACTTCTCTGATATCCTTTCCTGTTGGAGCAGACATTTCCTACAATTGAATCGTGCAAAAGTGTG
>NW_025214359.1:28278-32872 GCF_004010195.1 Chiloscyllium plagiosum | reverse complement strand
AGAGAGTGTGGACTTGGAAAGGCACAGCAGGGCAGGCAGCACCCGAGAAGCAGGAGAATCGACGTTTCAGACAAGAACTCTTCATTTGAAATGAGGCTTGTGAGCCGAAGCGGTATAGAGACAAATAGGAGGAGACAAGGTATCTGAGAGTGTGGGAGGTGGGTTGAGGTGCGGGTAATGTAAGATTGGTAAGATAACGAGTTTTTTTTTATTCTTTGATTTTTCAACACTCTCTTTGGACATTTAGAATCGTGGGAATGGAGGTGAGGGCATTTGAATGTTACTCCTGCCGAATGGTAAGGGTCATGACTATTGTCCCTGCTGACTACATCTGCGGGAAGTGCACCCAACTCCAGCTCCGCGAAAACCGCGTTAGGGAACTGGAGCTCGAGTTCGATGAACATCGGATCATTCGAGCGGCAGAGAGGGTTATTGAGGGGAGTTACAGGGAGGTAGTCACTCCTCAGGTTCAAGAAAAAGACAGATGGGTTACAGTCAGGGGACGGAAGGGAAACTGGCAGGCACTGCAAGGATCCCTTGTGGCCATTCCCCTCAACAATAAGTATACCGTTTTGGATACTATTCTGGAGGACGACTTACCAGGGGAAAGCAGTGGGGCACAGGGCGATGGCACAGTGTCGGTCCCTGCTGCTTAGAAGGGAAGGGTGGAGAGGAGCAGAGCAATAGTCATTGGGGACTCCATAGTTAGGGGACAGATAGCAGATTCTGTGGGGACGAAAGAGACTCACGGTTGGTGTGTTGCCTCCCAGGTGCCACGGTTCGTAATTCTCTGATCGCGTTTTGGGATCCTTAAGGGGGAACGGGAGCAGCCCCAGGTCATGGTCCGTCGAGCACCAACAATATAGGTAGGAAGAGAGATGGGGATTTAAGGCAGAAATTCAGGGAGTTAGGATGGAAGCTTAGAGCTCGGACGAACAGAGTTGTTGTCTCTGTCTTGTTGCCCGTGCCACGTGCTAGTGAGGTGAGGAATAGGGAGAGATTGGAGGTGAACACGTGGCTACAGGGATGGTGCATGGATTCTTGGATAATTGGGGCTCTTTCTGGGATGGGTGGGACCTGCACAAGCAGGATGTTCTTGGTCTGAACCAGAAGGGTACCAATATCCTGGGGGGGATATTCGCAAAGGCTCTTGTGGGTGGGTTTCAACTAATCCAGAAGGGGGATGGGACCCAAAATTGTAGTTCAAGTATAGAAAAGGTTGAGAGTATGGAGATCCGAAATCAAGTATCATGGTCGCAAGATGGCACCGGCAAGCAAGATGGTGGTTTGAAGTGTGTCTACTTCAACGCCAGGAGCATCTGGAATAAGGTGGATGAACTTGCAACATGGGTTGGTACCTGGGATGTCGATGTTGTGGCCATTTCGGAGACATGAAAAGAGCAGGCACAGGAATGGTTTTTGCAGGTCCCAGGATTTAGATGTTTCAGTGAGAACAGAGAAGATTGTAAAAGAGGCATTCTTGGTCAAGAACAGTATTGCAGTTGCAGAAAGGATGTCAGGGAACTCGTCAACTGAGGTAGTATAGGCTGCGGTTATAAACAGAAAAGGGGAGGTCACCCTGTTGGGAGTTTTCTATTGGCCTCCGAATACTTCCAGAGATATTGGGGAAAGGATAGCAAAGATGATTCTCGATAGGAAAGGAATGAGACAGACAAGGTAGTTGTCATGGGGACTTCAACTTTCCAAATATTGACTGGAAACATTATAGTACGAGTACTATAGATGGATCCGTTTTTGTCCAATGTGTGCAGGAGGGCATCCTGACATAGTATGTAGACAGGCCAACAAGGGTGAAGCCACATTAGACTTGGTACTGTGTGATGAGCTCGGCCAGGAGTTAGACTTGGAAATAGGTGAGCACTTTGGTGATAGCGATCAAAATGTTGTTATGTTTACTTTAGTGATAGAAACGGACAGATGCATACCACTGGGCAAGATCTAAGCTGGGGAAAAGGCAATTACGATACGATTAGGCAAGATTTAGGAAGCATCATATGGGAAAGGAAACTGCAGGTTTCGGGCACATTAGAAACGTGGAACTTAATCAAGGAAAAGCTCCTGAGTGTCAAACATAAGTATGAACCTGTCAGGTATGGAGTAAGCTGTAGAGTGCGGGAGCTGTAGTTTCCGAAGGAAGTGGAATCTCTGGTCAAGAGGAAGAAAAAAGCATATGTTCAGATGAGCTATGAAGGCTCAGTTAGGCCGCTTGAGGATTACAAGGCAACCAGGAAATACCTAAAGAGTGAGCTCAGAAGAGCCAGGAGGAGACATGAGACGTTGTTGGTGGATAGGGTAAGCGTAAACCGTAAGGCTTTCTACAGGTATTTAAAGAATAAAAAATGACAAAGGTAAGATTAGCGCCAATCAATGATAGTAGTGGGAAGTTGTGTGTGGAGAAGAGGGCTAATGGAAAGCACTAAATGCAGATCTTTCAACAGTATTCTCTCTAGAAAACGACCATGTTGTCGAGAAGAATATTGAGATACAGGCTACTAGACTAGGTTAGACTAATGAAGTTCACAAGGAAGAGGTATTAGACTTCCTGCAGAGTGTGAAAGTAGATAAGTCCCCTTGGCCAGACGGGATTTATCCGAGGATCCACTGGGGAGCCAGAGAGGAGATTGCCTCGCCTTTGACATTGATCTTTAAATGGTCATTGTCCACAGGAAGAGTGTCAGAACACTGGAAGATAGCAAATGTGGTTCACCTGTTCAAGAAGGTGAGTCGAGACAACCCTGGTAATTACAGACCAGTGAGCCTTACTTCAGTTGTTTGTAAAGTATTGGAAAATGTTATAAGAGACAGGAGTTATAATCATCTGGAAAAGAATAACTTGATTAGGGATAGTCAGCACGCTTTTGTGAAGGATACGTCGTGCCTCACAACCCTCATTTAGTTCTTTGAGAGTAAACAGGTTGATTTAGTGTATATGGATTTCAGCAGGTTCCCCAGAATAGCCTGTTGTACAAAATGTGGAGGAATGGGATTATGGGAGATATAGCAGTTTGGATCAGAAATTGGCTTGCTGAAAGAAGACAGAGGGAGGTGGGTGATGGGAATTGTTCATCCTGGACACCAGCTCCCAGTGGCGTACCGCCAGGGTCGGTATTGGGTCCACTGCTGCTCTTCATTTTAATAAACGACCTGGATGAGGGCGTATAAGGGTGGGTTAGTAAAATTGCAAACAGCACTAAGGTCGGTGGAGTTGTGAATAGTGACGACGGGTGTTGCAGTTCACAGAGAGACATAGATAAGTTACAGAACTGGGCTGAGAGGTGGCAAATGAAATTTAATGTGGACAAGTGTGAGGTGATTATTTTTGTTGGGAATAACCGGAATGCAAATTATTGTGCTAATGGTACGTTTCTTGGAGTGGAGATGTGCAGAGAGATCTCGGTGTTCAGGAACAGAGATCCTTGAAATTTGCCACCCAGGTTGACAGGGTTGTTAAGAAGGCATACAGTGTTTTAGCTTTCATTAATAGAGGGACAAAGTTTCGGAACCATGAAGTTATGCGACAGCTGTACAAAACTCTTGTGCGGTCGCACTTGGAGTATTGCGTACAGTTCTGTTCACCACATTAGAAGAAGAATGTGGAAACTTTGGAAAGCATGCCAATTTCCTAGGATGTTGCCTGGAATGAAGGGAAGATCTTACGAGGAAAGGCTGAGAGACTTGACGCTGTTTTCGTGGGAGAGAAGAAGGTTGAGAGGTGACTTTATAGAGACATATAAGATAATCATGGGTTTAGATAGTGTGGTAATTCTTTCTGATGAAAAAGCGTGAAGTAGTTTTCTCCAGGGCTAATCTGTTGAGTTTGGAATTCCACTTCTGTGTTTCTCCTTCGAAGAACATGTGGATAACAAGCAGCTGACGCGAAGAATGCTAC
This sequence comes from Chiloscyllium plagiosum, assembly GCF_004010195.1. Lineage (NCBI taxonomy): Eukaryota > Metazoa > Chordata > Chondrichthyes > Orectolobiformes > Hemiscylliidae > Chiloscyllium > Chiloscyllium plagiosum. Next base: position 28,962 of record NW_025214359.1, on the reverse strand, counting down.
AGTTTGGCAGGAAGAGCAACATGAGAGAGGAGAAGCCATAGAGTAACGGGGAAACAGTTGGGGAGGAGACGTAAGGGTAGCGGCTTAATGCTTCTCTTCCTATGTAACGACAACAAACTAGAGGATTCCAAAGTAAACAGGCAGGAGGATGGGAGATTACAGGAATCCAGGCTGCCTCAGGAGGTATATGTTCAGCGTGTACCAATTCTTAATAGCTGGGCCTGTCCTCGAATGTCAGCCTGCTGCCTGTTTACCTCTTTGCTTACGTAAACAGGCTCTGGTTTTCAAGTCTAAAGTGAAGGAAGAAGCAGTCAAATGGTTAAATTCCTAATTTTCTGAAAGTCGGTCCCTCCTGAAGCATTTGTCACTCTCGAAAGATGTGTCTGTGGTAATATAAAGAACTAAAATTCCACTGAATCATTCAAAACAATTAATGTCTTCATTGGAAGCATCTCGCAAAGCAAGTTGTTTATCTTCTTAAACTTGGTTTTACTAAATATCTCTCATGCATGAGCTGTTTCTGAATACTTTGTAGCCAGAACATTTGAAATAATTTCATTCTGTTTGAATTATTTGTGTCACTTCTTAATATACCGATTAATGTCTCCCATGGATGAATGCAACCGAGAATATCAGAGTCAACCTCAGACCGCTGTCAGAGGAGGGGAAGATAGGAGCGTCTCG
>NW_025214359.1:0-12360 GCF_004010195.1 Chiloscyllium plagiosum | reverse complement strand
TAGAATAAATTGTTGATACACAATGTTATCAACTTCATTCAGGTGATGCGTATTAAGTGGGGACTCATCTATGTCAAAATAAAGACAGCTTTTGTGGTGCAGTAATAGTGTCCCTATCTCTGAGCCAGGAGGCCTATGTTAAAGTTCCACCTGTTCCCAAGGTATGTCATAACATCTTTGAACAGGCTTATTAACAAATATCTCATGTATAGAAATAGGGATCTTGAGATAGCATCTCTCTCTGGGTTCAAGTCCAATCTCAGGTTTTGGTTACCATGGTGATGGGTCATAACATATTCAGAACAGATTGACTAAAATTTAAAGGGATCTTGTGGTACAGTTATTGTGTCCCTATCAATGGCTTTTAATGGCAGTCAAGTTTCTGAGTTTGGGAAGTTAATGGCCATGGAGTTGGAGTATTTAAAGTGCATGAAATAACTTGTTGGTGGGAGGTGTATCATATATGCAGTGTGTCACTTGTGTAAGTAAATAAAAAATGGAAAGACATAAAGTGGCTGAAGTGTGCTTTTATTCAGCAAAGTGCCACTTACCTTGAAGAATTTTTTTTTACCACAAGTCTTAGTAAATGTTCTAGCTTAGATTAGATTCCCTACAGTGTGGAAACAGGCCATTAGGCCCAACAAGTCCACACTGACCCTCCAAAGAGTAACCCACCCAGACCCATTCCCCTACATTTTCCCCAACTAATGCACCTAACACTATGGGCAATTTAGCATGGCCAATTCACCAGATCTGCACATCTTTGGATTGTGGGAGGAAACTGGAACACCCGGAGTAAACCCACACAGACACAGGGAGCATGTGCAAACTCCACACACACAGTGACCCAAGGCTGGAATCGAACCCAGATCCCTGGCACTGTGACGCTGCAGTGCTACCTACTGAACCACCGTGCTGCCCTTCTCAACGTTCTCACCATATCGTACCAAAATCACCTCAATAACTGCCTACCCTGTGGCTTTCTTGTCATCCAATTCTAGCTCCATCTTACCATAGGCTGTTCTCAGAATTCAGCCAACATATACCCAAAGACTGGCATTTCAGATGCCTGTGCCATCTTTAATAGACCACTTTGCACCTAGACAATAGTAGGCAATCCAGGTCCCTCACTGACAATGTATTGGCACAACGGCCACAAAACCACACTGTTTATGGATACATAGGACTGCACTGACACTGCATCACTCATGCAATGCTATTCTCTCAACCCAGTCACTGCTTAACCATCAGACCACACAGCATATCTGTCCATAGCTGCATGCTAACTAAACATTCTCCCTATATCATTACTACCCTGCCCCCAAATGTCCACTGGAGACAAGCAAGGTGAGCTATTAGACAAATACAAACATCATTACAGATAGCAAAATGAAAAAAAAATAAAAGGTTAAGGCTGCAGTTCATGCCCGGATTGCAAAGCAAATGTTAGAAACATAATCAATAACCATTTTACAGTCTGTTGTACCTAACTCACTGAGTGCTACAGCTTGGAAATGGACCCTTCAGCCCAACCAGTCCATGCTGAACATAATCCCAAACTAAACTAGTCCCACCTACCTGCTCCTGGCTCATATCCCTCCAAATCTTTCCTGTTCATATATCTATCCATCATTGGGAAGCAGGTATCAATAAGCGCCTTGTTGATTTGAATCACCCAACGTAACTGAGCTCTGTGAAGCACCAGGAGAGTTTCCATCTAAATGTCCTTGGAAATCTGTACATGTTCTCCCAGCTCTATCATATCACCTCCTTGCCCTCCATGTGTGTTGAGCACTGGACGCCAGGATGCTGGGATGCGCACTCTGCAGGTGTAGTGTCCCTCACCTCACACAAGACCAGACCAAGCTATGTCATCTGTCAGATATTTAGTGACTCTTGGATAGGCACATGGAAGATAGTACAATGAAGGATGTGTAGGTTAGTCTGATCTTAGAGTAGGATAAAAGGCTGGTACAACATTGAGGGGTGAAGGGCCTGTACTGTTCTATGTTCTGTGCAATTAAGTCCTCAGCAGCCTATTGTGTGCTCCCCCACAGATCTGATGGAGACAAGGGCAGCACATTATCTGCACTCTACCTCAGTCAGGGAATTTTGCAAAGGCATTGTGATCCATGGTCACAGTGGGTAGTCCTTATCCCCCAGTAACAAGCTTAATAAGGCTCCTGAACCGTTAAATGCGCCAGGCACACTCTCATGCTCTTGTATGTAGGAATTGTGGCAATTGCCAGGGTAGCGGACACACCTTCAGGAAGTGGTAAGTGATCACAGGTTGACCTATGTAACCAATGTGATCTTTATTAAATCTGTAATGTGGTCATATGGTCCTCTCAAATATGTGTACAGTCAATGGCACCCTGCACCTAGGGGATGCTGCTGTGTGTCTGACTCCTATTGCCCAGACTATGGCACTAACCTTGTTATAGGGGCACTGAATGAATCAGTGTGCAAGGTGGCGTCCGTCACTGTCCTGCTACATTTCTAGGTGCACAACTGGGAGATCCCAACCAGTCACCCTTCAATCCCTGGAAGGAATCATTTGCTTAGATGTTCAAAGTGGTTGTAACCTTCACAACTAACAAAGGAGGCCAAGGTGGATCATCCACTTAGCATTTCTGAGGCAAGATTGTTGTGAATGCTTCACCCTTATCTTTTGCACTGACGTGTTGGACTCTTCCATCATGGTGGATGGGGATATTTTTGGAGCCTCCTTCTCCAATGAGTTTGTTTTTTAAATGTCCAACACCATTCATGGCAGAACTGCAGAGCTTATATCTGACTTGCTAGTTCTGGGATTGCTTAGCTCTGTCTATCACTTGCTGCTTATGCTCTTTGACCTGCAAGTTTGGTAGTTTACCAGCTTGACATCTAACTTTCTGCTATGCCTGCTATCACTATTGGCATACCCTCCTGCACTCTTTATTGAACCAGGGTTAACCCACAGGCTTGATGAAAATGGTAGATTGGGGATCATGCTAGGCCATGAAGTTATAGGTTATAACAATTCTACTAATGACTTGCAGTTGATGGATGGATACCCAGTCTCGAGTTGATAAACCTGTCAGAGAGCTATCCTATTTAACAGTTATCGTGCCACCCAACACAAAGTGTTTTCTCAATGTGAAGACAGGACTTTGTCTCTACAAGGACTGCCTGATGGCCACTCTTACTAATCATGCCATGGACAGGTGCATCTGTAACAGAGATTGCTGAAGATGAGGTCAAGTATGTTTTTCCGTTTTGTTGATTGTTTCTTCACAGCACACCCAGTCTAGCAACAACACTTTCTAGGACTTGTTCAGTAGTGGTTATTCCAAGTCACTCTTAGTGATGGACATTGAATGAAGTTTAACTTGGATTAAGAAAGTGAATTACTATAGTCAAGTTTGTGGATGATGCAGAAGCAGTTGGGAACACAAGTGATGACGGTGACCGATATAAACAGGTTGAGTGGGTGGCAAAATCTTGGCTGGTGTGTATAATGTGGGAAACTGTGAAATTTTGGCAGGTTGAGTAAAGAAGCTGACTATTATTTAAATGGATTTTAAAAAGTGCAGAAAGCTACAGTCAGAAGGATTTGGGATTCCTCATCCATGAATCACACGAAAACTAACATCCATGTATAGTAGTTATAAGAAAAGCAAATGGAATGTTAGCCTTTATTCTAAACAAAATGGAGTATAAAAATAGGGCAGTATTGTTAAAATGATACAAGGTGGTAGGTCTCCACAGCTGGAATACTCCAAACAGTTTTTGGCCCCTTATTTCAGGAGAGAGATACTGGTATTGGAGGCTGTCCAGAAAAGGTTCACTAAGCTGATACCAGGTGTGGTGCTGAAAAAGCAGGTCAGGCAGCATCTGAGGAGCAGGAGAATTGACGTTTCGGGCATAAGCCTCCTTCCTGCTGAAGGGCTTTCCTCACTTTCTCCTACCAGGTGTGGAGAAATTGTCTTACGAGGAGACATTGAGTAGGTTAGGTTTGTACTTGTTAAAATATAAAAGAATGAATGGCTACCTCATTGAAACACACAAGGTTCTTGGGCTTGGCAGGTTAGATGCAGGAAGATTGTTTCCCCTTGTTGGAATGGCGAAAGGCAGAAGGAACATCTTCTCCAACTGTCCTCACTGTCCCGGAACCTTAATGATCATGGTCCTCTACATTACCCCGAAAGGAGTGCACAGTAGTGGTCATTGTCAATAAGCTACTTTGCTCTTTGACATTGTCCCATTGTGCCCATGTCTGACAGTACCAGGACCCCTGACAGGCACTGAACTGATCTTGATTGGGCTGTGGGCTTGTCTTAGCTACTTACTGGTCTGTTTCCATGCTGTACATCTTTATGACTCTATGACTAAATAGCCATGTGAGAATGTTTACCATAATGGCAGCCAGCACATAGGTTAAATTGACATGTCAATGTAATATCGAGAAAGACCCCCCCCCCCCAACCACCACAACTGGGAGATCCTTAGTTCAGCATGACAAGCAGATAATTTATGAATCAGTACAAAAGACCATGTCAATACAACTCCACTGATAGCCTTTAGGCTCTGGCTGAAGTGCCAACGGGCATGGAACAGCAGAGCAAGCCAAGGCATGGATGCTGCGAGCATGCAGTTAGGCATTATGTAAGTGAGTACTAGGAGAGCGAGTGAAGAGCACAGATAAAAGCCTGGTACAGTCAGTGAGCTGGCTGTCTTGTCCCTGTGTACAAAGTGTCCTTGTAAGAGCCTTTCTATGTTCTTCTGGTGCACCCTGAAATGCAGGCCCATACTTTCTAAAGCATCCTGCCAGTGGATCAGAGGAGTACCAGTACCATAAGAATCAAAGAGGGTTGGCAAATGATGGATGTCAGTGAACAAGGGGTGCTTGTAGCTTTTTGGTGCTGAGCAAATGGAGACTCCTTTTTTAAGCCAGCAACAAACTGAAGTCACCTGGTACCCACTGTGACTTGGATGTTGCAAATTTTCAATGTCTTACTTGTTTAGTGCATTTGGTAAGATAGGAAACTGGACATTAATGAAGTGAGTTACATAAATAAGGAATTTAACAAGCTATAATTCCCCTTTCATTGGGGACTTGCTGCTGCCTAGTGAGAAATATGCATTGTCATTTGGCAGATGCACGTTTATCCTGATATTGTGATATTCCTTGCTAACCTCCAGCATGATTCTGGCACAAATCTTGGCATAATCCACGTCATTCAGAACTCCATAAGATTTTACTCAAGGTTCCTATGCCGTAATTTTCACTGACTGACTAATCATTTTCCAAATTTGTGGCAGCTCCCAATATAATTTTCTATATTTTGATAATTCCAGATGGTAATACCAAAGAAAATCTGATTCCAGAATGAAAATTTGTTTAATAAATCACACAGTAATTTTTTACTGTTGATTCCTTTGGTTAGTCACTGAACATACTCGCATGTGGCTGCCAAACTTCCTTAACAAAAGAACACAAGTTTGTTACAGAAAAGAAAAATAAAACTAGCAAAGCTGTATGTCAATAAAATAGTTTTTTTTTAAATCTTAACAGAACAAAACAACATTTGAACCTTTTCCACAGCAATTCTTCACAGGGACTCAATCACAGTGAAGAGCCACTCCTATCTTAAATCGGTAATTTGTTACCTAACTGTCTATATTGAGTTTTGATGGTTGAGGCAGTTCTTTCCAGCTCTGATGACTTGAATGTCTTAAGTTCTGACAGCTTAAACTCTTAGGCAAACCCTCACAACCTTGAAGACTTCACAATCTTTCAGTTGGCATTAAACTTTCTCCTCAACTAAAACTTGATTCTGAACTGAGTTCATGACTACTAATGACCTCTAGTCTGTTTTCTCTGTCAGTCATAACAGTAGGTATGTAAATACTTTATCTATGAACATCACAGGTCACTTACTAGACACTTGACTGAAATCACATGTATACTTGGAAATAATATCTTTGTTCACTGTTCCAAATAGCTTTCTGACCTCTTGAAATGAAAACATTGAGTTCTAAAGAACTGAAACCAAATACCTATTTTACATCTACTTAATATCACTTGAGAATTTAGATTTTAATGTATTATATACCTTTATGATGACACTGCTAGTCCCATGTCCACAGGAGCAACTGAGTAAGAAGGGAAACCTTTTACTCCAATAGTTTGTATCAATGAGGGTTAAATTCATCAGATTATTAATGTTGTGCAGATCAATGACAAACCACAAAAGTGATACGGGTTGTACAAGCAACAAAGGAAGTTCCACAATCTGCACAGCTCTAGATTCCTTTGCAGAATGCACCCAATTCAATCTTACAAATTGGAACAGCATATTGTGTTATTCACACCTTTGCCATCAACAAAAAAGACTGATATTAAAAATAAAATCTATTCAGGGAAATTGTTGAGGCTGCGGGGATTATATTTTGTAACTGTGTGGCTCTGATTTGTGGGTTATGGAGCCAATGGCTGTGATCACATGGGTTGACACAAAGAAGTTGCCATTTAAATGTGCAGCCTCTGTATGCAGTATGGGATATTCACTCCACCACCACCCCTTCCCACACCCACCAGCTGATGGTCCAATAAGGTGGCCCTTTTTAGGCCTATAATTCTGCAAGTTAGACAGTCTCCCAGATAGCCTCCTGTCTACCTTTGGTAAATTTGCCCCAGTGGTGGCACAACACGGGTCACCATCTCAGTATGGGCTCTGACTATTCTACCAGTTCCTCCTTCTGCCAACTCCATTCCTGTCACCCAGGGATCAGTAAAATTTCACTTGTTATTTCTGGAAAGTGAAAGTTCTCCATAACACCAATTCCACGGAATTTCAAAATAATAAACATGTACTATTTTAATGTTTTTGATAGCTTCTACTTTAATCTCACATACAAACCAATTTTTATTTTAATCTCTTTAAAGTTGTTTTTAATAATAATTGTTTTTACTTGCCAATTGATTGACAATGAGAATTCTTTCATATGTGTGGCTGCTTAGGTTGCCACATTATTGCGGGAATCCAGAGATATCCCATAGTTGACAGCTTGTGGTGTGAATGTTTGGCTGTGAAGCCATTGGATCTCTGGAAAGGTAAGAGCTATACTTTCTCTGCAGTATAAAACATCCCAGGCCTGAAGAAAACCAGGGTATTTCCTACTTCATGTACTATACCCTATGGTTTTCACTCAGTAGTCAGATATTAGAAGTCTGACCCAGTAGGAAGATCAAGGAGGTGCAAGTCCTGACAAGTCAAAAGGATCGTTCCACAAACCACGTGCAGGGGGACCCATTGAACTGTCTTCACAATCTTGCCCTCCACTGAAGACTTTTAATGTCTCTCTATGTCTGTGTGAGAAGACAGAGTTTTTTTTAAGGCTGTTAGAGCTTTAACTTGTAGACTTGTGTGTCAATGGTTCATAATTGTTTACCTGTGGCTGGAGTCAATTTATTTGTAGTAAATTTACATTTTTGTTAGGTGCAGAAACCTTGTTGATGCTTTCTTTCAACCTGGGTCTAAAAGGCAAGTAAATTGGGGAATTTTACAATGAAGAATCCAAGAATAGTGGGTCCAGTATGCTAGCCTCAGCGAGGCATAACAGGCGAAAGGCAGAAATCAGTTTCAAGTAACTGGAAATCCATGTGATTGAGATTGCTAGATGTTTTTGGGCAATTTATATATTGTCCCTTTCCTATTAGCAATCAGCTCATTCTTTCAAACTAAGGTAAAATTTCTTTTACGCATAATTTCTGAAGGTGTATCTTCCTGACATTCTCCTGGCAAACAGTTGCACTGTGCTTCTTGTGACTGTTCCAAAGATGTTGAATTATATTTAATTTTACTTGTCAGGAGATCCATCTCGGCTTCTTGACACATGCCTTTTGCCAGGATTTGCTCTGATCTCTCTGCAACATTGCCTGTTTAATGAGGAGTATTTTGCTTTTATGCATATTCAGATAAACTCATTAGCATGTATCTTGGAATAAAAATCACAAAGAAATTTTGGCTGAGTTCCGTTGAAGCTAATTGTGGTGCACCAGAGTTTCAAAGATGGTTTTCATGCTGAAAAACCAAACACTGCTTCTCTTCCTGCCAAGGATTTTATTATTCATTTCGATTTGAAAGTTTCATCTGATGTGCAAGACAGCAAAACAAAACAGAGGAAGCTGCTATCACTAAATCAGTTGTATTTGTACACTTCATTTTCATGATAGTATGGAATTTTCTGTTGATTTAAGTTGCAATGGTTATGTTCCTATTTTCTTAGGTGCTATTTTCATCAGTTTTTCAATTCGGATCGAAATAATGAGTTACTAGAGCAATCTAGAACAAGAACCAGCACGCCACTCTCACTTCCTGTGGTCCCATGCTTTCATTGACTTCACTCATTTTTCCTTTAAAAGGCATCATTCTGCAATATCTCATGTAAAGACAATACACCTGTGTCGAGAAATTTCTTCTAACTCCTCTCAATGAACAATTTAACATTGATAGCCACCCACTCGCTGACTCCCCAACCAGAGTTCATATCAGAAAACTTTTTGCCAATCCGTTGGAAGGGTAATCCAATTAGTCTCACTCCCTGCTGTTTCCTCACTGCACTGAAAATGTTTTCCTTCACGTACTTATCCAATTTCCTTTGGAAAGTTGCAACTGAATCTTTCTCCACAATCTTTCAAAGCAACGCATTCCTGATCAGAACTTAGAGGGGTAAAGAATCCTTAAGGATGTTTATCTTCACCTCCTGAAATTTTAAGTTGCTCTTTACAAAGCCTCCTTTGCTGAGACCTCTGCATTTTCTAAGTGTGGCTGGATTTTCTAACTTTTCCTAAACCAAAGTAGTGCTTCTTACTAGTTGCAGAATGAAATTTAGACTTTACCGCATTGATCTTGCCTTTTTTTGCTTCTTCCATAGTTGCTGCTTCTTCTGGATATCTCCTGCCCATCATTATTGCAGTAGCAAGGATCTGAAACTGTGGTACTTTACAAGAAGACCATTCTGGTACCTTTTGTATATGTGACTTCTACCAGCTTGTGGGGCTGTTTAAGGGTAGTTTGACATAGTACACTGCTACCAGTCCTCCTTTTGGTTCTTCTTTGTCTTAGGCCTATCCAGTGATTAATGGTCAGAGATATACCACTGCAGAGGATCTACAGAAGAGGCACTGTTCTAAGAAAATAAGCATGTGTGTTCGATGATATGGATTAATAGAGCAACATTTCATTTGGTAGAGTAACTAGGATCTTGGGCAGTTGGTACAGACATATCTCCCTCTGAAAGCGAGAACATAACACCTTGTCCCATTGTGTAATGGGTTGAGCTAATGTAATATATGTATTTAGCCCTTCAAAACTATTCCCTTAAACAACAATAACACAGCTGAAAAGTAGCCCCACAATCCTACACATCAAGTAATTTTTTCTCTTCTTCACTTTGAAGTTGTTGCATTCCCTTCAAACTTTCCACATGCATGCAAAATTCCCCAGTAATGAAGTCAGGTTTAGCTGTGAAATTATGCTCTAGGTGTCCTGCCAAACTAAAGGTACTTTGAGCAACTAGTGGAATGAGGAGGACTCTGTAGATTTTTGTTTTCCTTCATTACTGACAGTTGGGTGTTGGGCTGCAAGGAAGCATTACACAGCTCAAATAGCTGAGGGGATGTTCAGCTTCTTGACCAGTACTTTAAATTTGTGAGTACTGCATTTCAAAGTTGCACTGGTGCTTCCTGTGGGGATTAAAGAGGATGGTTGATGCTTTAGTGAAAGAGTTGGAAAATGGGTGCAGAATCTAGAGTGCATGTCATCCCTTTCTGACCAGATTTCCTGAGAAATAATGCTAACAAGGTGTGGGGGCAGGGAGGAAGAGCAACCGATTGAATGAAATAGAGGGAAGGTGTAAATAGGGAAAAAGCAAACAACTACAATCTCTTAACATCAGGAGGCACATGTCCCAGTTGTTGGAGGAAGAGTCCGCCCAAGCTTGTGAGCATATGTTGCTTCTCTGCTTAGAATCATGGACTAATGCATCAAACACAGACGGAAGTCAAGCAGCTCACCATGCCTGTGCCAGAACTTTGAAGACTGATCCAATTATTTTCACATCCCCACTGTGTCTCCATAGCCTTAGAAACTTTACTCACTTAATTAATATCCAATTTTCTTTTTGAAGTTGCAAATTGAAGCTTGACACTTCCAGATCGAAGCAGCAGGTTTGATTGGCACTTCATCCAACAAATTAAACCTTTCCTCTTTGACAGTGACAGGAGCATATGCCATTAACATGATACACAATGCACTGCAGCAATAGGGAGGGTGAAAGGTTGTGGGTGCTGCAGAGCCACTGGTGGTGTCTGGGACGATCAAGACAATTTCTTTACAAAGTTTGGGCTAGTTGAAGATGCTGCCCATGCGGTTGATGACCAAGACTAATTTGGAAATGGGGTCAAAGTTGTGATATATTGAAGAAGGTAAACTGTCTTACCAGTTGTTTGAATTAGTGGGCCAAGTATTTCAGAGTGGAGCTATCAGATGTTCCCAAGGCTGGATATGCCCAATACACAGTTAAAGGAGCAGCTGTGTATTTCTTGTCAGCTGCGCCTACAGAATGCAACAATTGCAGTCAGACAGGCTGGCAATGTATCAAGAGCATGACTAATACAACTGAATGAAGAGCTCCATTATTATTATAGTACCTTTTGTTCATAACCACAGGCAGCGACAAAATATAAATGCTTATGATGGTGGTAATATAATAAAGTTGATATTTTTGACAGTATTTTCCAAATTCCTGACTTCTACAACTTTAAAGGACAAAAGCATCAGATACACAGGAATATCACGACCTGCAATTTCCCCTCCAAATCACTTCGCATTCTGACTTGGAATGATGTTGCTGTTCTTCCAGTGTCACGGGGTCATACTCCTGGGACTCCCGTCCGAGCAGCATTCACCCACACTGCATGAACTCCCGGCCTAGCAGCATTGACCAACACTGCTTGAACTCCCGTCCTAGCAGCATTGATCCACACTGCATGAGCTCCCATCCTAGCAGCATGACCAACACTGCATGAACTCCCGTCCTAGCAGCATTGATACACACTGCATGAACTCCCGTCCGAGCAGCATTGATCCACACTGCATGAGCTCCCATCCTAGCACCATGACCAACACTGCATGAACTCCCGTCCGAGCAGCTTTGACCAACACTGCATGAACTCCCATCTTAGCAGCATTGACTAACACTGCATGAACTCCCTTCCTAGCAGGATTGACCCACACTGCATGAACCCCCGTCCTAGCAGCGTTGACCCACACTTCATGAACTCCCATCCTAGCACCACTGACCCACACTGCATGAACTCCTGTCCTAGCATCATTGACCAACACTGCATGATCCCCCATCCGAGCAGCATTGACCCACACTGCGTGAACTACAGTCCTAGCAGCATTGACCCACACTGCATGAACTCACATGCTAGCACCACTGACCCACACTGCATGTACTCCTATCCTAGCATCATTGACCCACACTGCATGAACCCCCGTCCTAGCAGCGTTGACCCACACTTCATGAACTCCCATCCGAGCAGCACTGACCTACACTGCATGAACCTCCGTCCTAGCAGGATTGACTCACATTGCATGAACCGACATCCTAGCACCATTGACCCATAGAACTCCCGTCCTAGCAGCATTGTCCCACACTGCATGAACCAACATCCTAGCACCATTGAACCACACTGCATGAATTCCTGTCCTGGCAGCATTGACAAACACTGCATAATCCCGCATTCTAGCAGCATTGACCGATCCCGCATTCTAGCTGCATTGACCCACACTGCATGAACTCCCAACCTAGCACCGTTGACCCACACTGCATGAACTACCGTCCTAGCAGCATTGACCCACACTGCATGAACTCCCGTCCTAGCAGCGTTGACCAACACTGCATGACCTCCCGTCCTAGCAGCATTGACCCATACTGCATGAACCCCAGTCCTAGCACCGTTGACCAACACTGCATGAACTCCCGTCCTAGCAGCAATGTCCCACACTGCATGAACTCACAGCCTAGCAGCATTTACCTACAATGCATGAACTCCTGTCCTAGCAGGATTGATTCACATTGCATAAACCAACATCCTCGCACCATTGACCCACACTGCATGAACTCCTGTCCTAGCAGCATTGACGAACACTGCATGATCCCGCATTCTAGCTGCATTGACCCACACTGCATGAACTCCCGTCTAAGCAGCATTGCCCGACACTGCATGATCTCCCGTCCTAGCATTATTGACCAACACTGCATGATCCCCCATCCTAGCAGCATTGACCCACACTGCATGATCTC
>NW_025214358.1:30358-42265 GCF_004010195.1 Chiloscyllium plagiosum | reverse complement strand
CCCTCACACTTACTGCGTCACTACCACACTGACCCCTTACAGTTACTGCGTCACTATCACTCTGACACCCTCACACTTACTTTGTCACTGTCACCCTGACGCTGTGACACTTACTGTGTCACTATCATCCTGACCCCCTCACAGCTACGGCGTCACTATCACCCTGACCCCCTTACACTTGCTGCATCACTATCACCCTGACCCCCTCACACTTACTGCGTCACTATCACTCTGACCCCCTCAAAATTACTTTGTCACTGTCACCCTGACTCTGTCACACTTACTGCGTCACTATCATCCTGAACCCCTCACATTTCCTGCGCCACTATCATCCTGACTGTCTCTCAATTATTGCATCACTGTCAGCCTGATCCCTCAGAGTTACTGTGTCAATATCATTACTGACCCCGCACACTTACAGCTTCACTATCAGACTGAGCCCCTTACACTTACTGCATCACTACTAGCCTCGTTCCCTCACACTTACTGCATCATTATCACCCTGACCTCATCACAATTACTGCATCACTATCACCCTGACCCCGTCACGCTTACTGTGTCACTATTACCCTGGCACAATCACACGAACTGTGTCACTGTCCCCCTGACCCCCTCACACTTACTACGTCACTATCATCCTGGCATAATCACGCTTACTGTGTCATTGTCCCCCTGACCCCCTCACACTTTCTGCGTCACTGTCACACTAACGTCCCGACACTTACTGTATCACTGTCACACTGACCCCCTCACACTTTCTGCTTCACTATCACCCTAACACCCCGACACTTACTGCGTCACTGACACACTGAGTCATTCACGCTTACTGCATCACTATCACCCTGGCACAATCACACTTACTGTGTCATTACTAGCCACGACCCCTCACACTTATGCGTCAGCACCAGCCTGACTCCCGCAAACTCACTGTGTCCATGTCACCCTGAACCCCTCACACTTACAGTATCACTGTCGCCCTGACCCGATCACACTTACTGTGTGACTATCGCCCTGACCTCCTCACATTTACTGTGTCACTGTCACCCTGACCCCCTCACCTTTACTGTGACACTATAACCTGACCCCCTCACACTTACTGCATCACTATCACCCTGACCCCTCACACTAACTGCGTCTCTGTCACCCTGACCCCCTCTCACTTACTGCGTCGCTATCCCCTGACATCCTCACAATTACTGCGTCACTGTCACACTGACCTCTTCACACTTACTGCGTCACTATTATTCTGAGCCCTCACACTGAATGAATCACTATCACCCGGACCCCTGCACACTTACTGCGTCACTATCACCCTGGCACATTCACAATTACTGCGTCACTGTCACCCTGACACCCTCACACTTACTGCGTCACTATCACCCTGATCCCCTCACACTTACTGTGTCACTATCACCCTGACTCCCTCACACTCACTGCGTCCCTGTCACCCTCACTCTTACTGCGTCACTGTCACCCTCACCCCCTCACACTTAACTGCGTCATTATCACCTTGCTTCCATCACACCTTCTGCGTCACTATCACCCTGAGCCCCTCACACTTACTGTGTCAGTATCACCCTGACCCCATCACGCTTACTGCGTCACTATCACCCTGACACCCTCACACTTACTGCGTCTTTATCACCCTGGCCCCATCACATTTACTGCGTCACTGCCACCCTGACCCCATCGTAGGTATTGTGTGTCACTCCCAGCCTCTCCCTCTCTCACTTACTGTGTTACTGTCACTGTGACCCCTCATACGTACTGCATCAAAATCCCCATGACACCCTCCCAGTTACTGTGTCATTGTTACCCTGACACTCTCACCATAACTGCGTCCCTGTCATCGTGACCCCCTCCCACTTACTGTATCACTGTCACCCTGACTCACTCACATTTACTGTGTCACTGTCAACCCTGAGCCCTTCACACTTACAGCGTCACTGTCACACTGACACCCTCACTTACTGCGTCACTGTCACCATGACCCCCTCACACTGACTGCGTCACTATCACCCTGACTGTCTCACACTTACAGTATCACTGTCACCCTGGCCCCCTTACACTTACTGCGTCACTGTCACCCTGACCTCCTCGCACTTACTGCGTCACTGTAACCCTGTCACCCTCACACTTACTGTGTCACTGTCACCCTGACCGCCTCAAACAGACTCCGTCACTATCACCCTGACCACCTCTCACCTACTGTTAGACTGTCACCTTAACCCCCTCACACTTACTGCGTCACTATCACCCTGATCCCTTCACACTTACTGCGTTGCTCCCACCCTAACCCACTCACACTTACTGTGTCAATACCAGCCTAAACTCCTCACAACTTACTGCATCACTATCAGCCTGACTCGCTCACACTTACTGTGACACAGTCACCCTGACCCCCTTACATTCACTGCGTCACTATTATCCTGGCACAATCACACTTACTGTGTCACTACCAGCCTGACTCCCCCACACTTACTGTGTCACTGTCACCCTGACCGCCTCAAACAGACTCCGTCACTATCACCCTGACCACCTCTCACCTACTGTTAGACTGTCACCTTAACCCCCTCACACTTACTGCGTCACTATCACCCTGATCCCTTCACACTTACTGCGTCGCTCCCACCCTAACCCACTCACACTTACTGTGTCAATACCAGCCTAAACTCCTCACAACTTACTGCATCACTATCAGCCTGACTCACTCACACTTACTGTGACACAGTCACCCTGACCCCCTCACATTCACTGCGTCACTATTATCCTGGCACAATCACACTTACTGTGTCACTACCAGCCTGACTCCCCCACACTTACTGTGTCACTGTCACCCTGACCGCCTCAAACAGACTCCGTCACTATCACCCTGACCACCTCTCACCTACTGTTAGACTGTCACCTTAACCCCCTCACACTTACTGCGTCACTATCACCCTGATCCCTTCACACTTACTGCGTCGCTCCCACCCTAACCCACTCACACTTACTGTGTCAATACCAGCCTAAACTCCTCACAACTTACTGCATCACTATCAGCCTGACTCACTCACACTTACTGTGACACAGTCACCCTGACCCCCTCACATTCACTGCGTCACTATTATCCTGGCACAATCACACTTACTGTGTCACTACCAGCCTGACTCCCCCACACTTACTGTGTCACTGTCACCCTGACCGCCTCAAACAGACTCCGTCACTATCACCCTGACCACCTCTCACCTACTGTTAGACTGTCACCTTAACCCCCTCACACTTACTGCGTCACTATCACCCTGATCCCTTCACACTTACTGCGTCGCTCCCACCCTAACCCACTCACACTTACTGTGTCAATACCAGCCTAAACTCCTCACAACTTACTGCATCACTATCAGCCTGACTCACTCACACTTACTGTGACACAGTCACCCTGACCCCCTCACATTCACTGCGTCACTATTATCCTGGCACAATCACACTTACTGTGTCACTACCAGCCTGACTCCCCCACACTTACTGTGTCACTGTCACCCTGACCGCCTCAAACAGACTCCGTCACTATCACCCTGACCACCTCTCACCTACTGTTAGACTGTCACCTTAACCCCCTCACACTTACTGCGTCACTATCACCCTGATCCCTTCACACTTACTGCGTCGCTCCCACCCTAACCCACTCACACTTACTGTGTCAATACCAGCCTAAACTCCTCACAACTTACTGCATCACTATCAGCCTGACTCACTCACACTTACTGTGACACAGTCACCCTGACCCCCTCACATTCACTGCGTCACTATTATCCTGGCACAATCACACTTACTGTGTCACTACCAGCCTGACTCCCCCACACTTACTGTGTCACTGTCACCCTGACCGCCTCAAACAGACTCCGTCACTATCACCCTGACCACCTCTCACCTACTGTTAGACTGTCACCTTAACCCCCTCACACTTACTGCGTCACTATCACCCTGATCCCTTCACACTTACTGCGTCGCTCCCACCCTAACCCACTCACACTTACTGTGTCAATACCAGCCTAAACTCCTCACAACTTACTGCATCACTATCAGCCTGACTCACTCACACTTACTGTGACACAGTCACCCTGACCCCCTCACATTCACTGCGTCACTATTATCCTGGCACAATCACACTTACTGTGTCACTACCAGCCTGACTCCCCCACACTTACTGTGTCACTGTCACCCTGACCGCCTCAAACAGACTCCGTCACTATCACCCTGACCACCTCTCACCTACTGTTAGACTGTCACCTTAACCCCCTCACACTTACTGCGTCACTATCACCCTGATCCCTTCACACTTACTGCGTCGCTCCCACCCTAACCCACTCACACTTACTGTGTCAATACCAGCCTAAACTCCTCACAACTTACTGCATCACTATCAGCCTGACTCACTCACACTTACTGTGACACAGTCACCCTGACCCCCTCACATTCACTGCGTCACTATTATCCTGGCACAATCACACTTACTGTGTCACTACCAGCCTGACTCCCCCACACTTACTGTGTCACTGTCACCCTGACCGCCTCAAACAGACTCCGTCACTATCACCCTGACCACCTCTCACCTACTGTTAGACTGTCACCTTAACCCCCTCACACTTACTGCGTCACTATCACCCTGATCCCTTCACACTTACTGCGTCGCTCCCACCCTAACCCACTCACACTTACTGTGTCAATACCAGCCTAAACTCCTCACAACTTACTGCATCACTATCAGCCTGACTCACTCACACTTACTGTGACACAGTCACCCTGACCCCCTCACATTCACTGCGTCACTATTATCCTGGCACAATCACACTTACTGTGTCACTACCAGCCTGACTCCCCCACACTTACTGTGTCACTGTCACCCTGACCGCCTCAAACAGACTCCGTCACTATCACCCTGACCACCTCTCACCTACTGTTAGACTGTCACCTTAACCCCCTCACACTTACTGCGTCACTATCACCCTGATCCCTTCACACTTACTGCGTCGCTCCCACCCTAACCCACTCACACTTACTGTGTCAATACCAGCCTAAACTCCTCACAACTTACTGCATCACTATCAGCCTGACTCACTCACACTTACTGTGACACAGTCACCCTGACCCCCTCACATTCACTGCGTCACTATTATCCTGGCACAATCACACTTACTGTGTCACTACCAGCCTGACTCCCCCACACTTACTGTGTCACTGTCACCCTGACCGCCTCAAACAGACTCCGTCACTATCACCCTGACCACCTCTCACCTACTGTTAGACTGTCACCTTAACCCCCTCACACTTACTGCGTCACTATCACCCTGATCCCTTCACACTTACTGCGTCGCTCCCACCACCCTCACACTTACTGCGTGACTGTCAGCTTGACCCCCTCACAATTACTACGTCACCGACACACTGACCCCCTCACACTTAGTGCGTCACTGTCACCCTGACTCCCTCACATTTTCTACGTCACTGTCACCCTGACCCACTCACACTTACTGCGTCACTATCATTCTGAGCCCTCTCACTGAATGAATCACTAGCACCCGGACCCCCGCACACTTACTGCGTCACTATCACCCTGGCACACTCACAATTACTGCGTCACTGTCACCCTCACACCCTCACACTTACTGCGTCACTATCACCCTGATCCCCTCACACTTACTGTGTCACTATCACCCTGACTCCCTCACACTCACTGCGTCCCTGTCACCCTCACTCTTACTGCGTCACTGTCACCCTGACCCCCTCACACTTAACTGCGTCATTATCACCTTGATTCCATCACACCTTCTGCGTCACTATCACCCTGAGCCCCTCACACTTACTGTGTCAGTATCACCTGACCCCATCACGCTTACTGCGTCACTATCACCCTGACACCCTCACACTTACTGCGTCTTTATCACCTGACCCCATCACATTTACTGCGTCACTGCCACCCTGACCCCATCGTAGGTATTGTGTGTCACTCCCAGCCTCTCCCTCTCTCACTTACTGTGTTACTGTCACTGTGACCCCTCATACGTACTGCATCAATATCCCCATGACACCGTCCCAGTTACTGTGTCATTGTTACCCTGACACTCTCACCATAACTGCGTCCCTGTCATCGTGACCCCCTCCCACTTACTGTATCACTGTCACCCTGACCCCCTCACACTTACTGCTTCACTGTCACTCTGACACCTTCACAGTTACTGCCTCACTGCCACCCTGAACCCTATACAATTAATTTGTCAGTATCACCTTGATCCCCCTTCACTATCAGTCTGACCCCCTTATATTGCTGCGTCACTATGAGCCAGACTCCCTGACAAGAACCGTGTCATGGTCACGCTGACCCCTCACAATTATTCCAAATGTATCACCCTGTCCCGCTCACACTTTTCACGTCACGATGAGCCGGACACCCTCACACGTACTGCGTCACTGTCACCCTGACGCCCTCACACTTACTGCATCACTGCCACCCTGAATCCAATCGTACTTGCTGTGTCACTACCAGCCTCTCTCTTACACTTACTGTGTCACTGTCACCGTGACACCCTCACAGTTACTGTGTCACCGTCACCGTGACACCCTCACATTTGCTGTGTCACTGTCACACTGCCCCCCACATAATTAATATGTCACTATCCCCTTGATCCCCCTTCACGATCAGCCGGACCACCTTACATTGATGCGTCAGTATGAGCCAGACCCACACACTCACACCATCACCGTCTCCCTGACCACCTCACACTCACGTGATTACAGTCACACTGAACCCCTCATACTCACTCAGTCGCCGTCACCCTGAACCCCTCTGTGAGAAACAAAGCTCACTCACTTCAAAAATTGCAGTTCGAGACAAAAATCTGAATCAGTAGTGTCCTTTATTTTTACACTTGCAAGTGGGTGTAATGTCTAGTGCGAGGCAAGGCAGAGGACATAACACACCGAGTTCAACAAATTCTCGATATTTATATAATTTGGGTCCCGACACTTTTTTTCTTATTTCATTGTTTTTCCCACTGTTTACATCCTCCATTTCCCTAAGACTGGTCCTACCACTCCTGCTTATCCGGCCTTGTCTGTGATAAAATGCTTATTCTGGCCTCATAAGGCCGTTTGACGTCATCCCACTGCAGGTCATCGTTAGGCATATTCTTTCTTTATCAGTAACTATTCTTTCCATCTGGGCCTCTTCGAAGCCACTCTGATCTTATGACCTCTTTAATTAGAGTTTGTTCCTGTGTCTCCGTGCAAGTGGAAAACATATGTTTTTACCTACTGTTATACAAACCGAGTTCATCCCCTTACAACTTCTTATCTATTTGCCCATAATATCTACCATTGTTTTGCAATCACGTTTCATGCTGACATACCATTTTAACTGATACGAAAACAATTATATATTTCCTTCACATAGTTTCCATTCTTGTTGACTCAGCTCTTGGCTAAAACAATTACACACTGATGTGAGTTAATCAGAAATTATAATTGCAGAATTGCAGATCTGCAGAAGAAACATTAATTTACCTATATCCCACAATTTCCCCTTTTTCTTTTAATTACCATTTGTTATCTTCTGCATTTTCATCTCTTTTAAACGTCGCCCCCGAAATTCGCAAGCATCATTCCAGAGATTTCATCCATCTTGGTCTCACGCATCTCCCATTATTTAGTCGCTAAAGTTCCTCTGTCTGATTCCCTTTTAGGGGCATCTGTTTCATCAAGGCTGTTTCAATCAGTCTTTGGGTGAGCCCTCGTATACAGGGTATGGCACAACAGCCAATGGCCACCAATACTCCGACTACTACTATCAGGGAAGTAAGGATAGAAACCATCACCCCCTTCCATTTTACCAAACCATCTTTCAAGCCATCCCGTGAAAGATGTGTCTGCTCCTAAATTCTCAGCCAGTTCCTCTGCTAAGATAGTCAATCCCCTTAAGGCCCGAGTAATTGAACCATCAGGTGCAGTGTTATTAGGAATAAAGGTACAACAGCTTCCTCCTAACATCACACACACACCCACTTTTTCTGCTAAAATCATATCAAGGGCTATTCTGTTTTCCCATGCCATCCTACTTGTCACATCAAGCTGTTCTGATATTCCTTTAACCGCATCTCTTGTATAATTTATAAATCGCTGTTGATTATCGAAAATGTAATTTATCCAATCTACATTTTTATTAATTGTTACCCACCAAAAGAGAGCTGACTCAAAGCCTGCTGCAATCTGGTTACGAGCCTTGAACTCATCAGGTACTCCCCTACGGACTCCGACCGAATCAAGCTAAATCCTGTCATCAAAAGAAGTGTCTAACAGTGATCTCTTATCCATTCACTTTTTACCTACTATCTTTTCCTTCTCAAATGCCAGGGTAAATGGAATTGCCAATTGTACAATTGCACATATCCCTCTCCAATCCGGAGTTAGGGTGGGTCTCAATATTTTGCCTCCACAGTACCACCACAGATCCGCTCGGGGAACCTTTAGTGCTGAATAGTTCCCTCCCTTCTCCGTTTCGGTAACATTCTTAATCTCTGTACATAATTTCAGCTCCCCCAAATCTCTCGACCGACTTGTACCTTGCCTGCGCACACACGACGTGTGATTTCCAACTCCGGTGGAAAATGTGGGGGGGACTTTTGCATCTTTCTTCTCCAAGGGAGTGAACATCAGAGATAACGAGGTACAATTCCTATCATTCCATGCAGTCTCATCCTGGTACAGGGCTATCATACATTTCATGCCCTTCCCGTCTCACTTCCACCCGAGTGGAAAGGGAATTATCGGGGCCACTGGCCTACCGGAGGCACATGCATAGCAATTGCTCTTGTTCAGACTTTTTACAGTATAGTTCAGACTTTTTACAGTATACTTTACCCATTCAACCCAGGCATTTGCAACCCCGTACCCAGTTTGTATTTCAATGGTCTGTTTCAAGTCCTTTACCTCTATAATGTTTACTACTTTAGCATCATCGGGAAAGGTGAAAGGTTGTATCTTATTACCCAGTAATTCTATCCGTTTTCCCTGTCCTACGCTAATTCAAAAACAACAGCCATCCCAAGTACCATCCCCATAGGACTTAAGATGTATCTCTGAGCTGCGGTACTGTCTCTGATTATCTACATCCCCACAATTTACTAAGCTGCATGCATCACTAAACCATCTATTACTTGCGGATTATCAGACTCAGGAACCGTTCATAATACATATGAAAATGATATTCGACAAAATCCCAATACTAAGAGGGTTAGCATCATAACTCTAAGCATCCCCAGCATTCTAAATATCATGCTGAAGCACAAAAATACTTAATATACAATCTTACAGAAATAATCCCGCGCTCATGTCGCTACTGTATAATCAGTTACTCAAAGTCTCTTTCGTCTGAGTTTCAGCGGATCTTGCGTTGATTCTGCTGTCCAGACTTCTTCCTCAACTGGTGATTCCACTGGCCCTTTAATCCGACTGTATTGAGTCCAGCCTTTCTCGGCCGTCCTTATTGCCGTTTCGGTCGTCAAAAGAGCCTGGTACGACCCTTCCCAGTCCGGCTGTAATTTAGTCTCTGTCCATGATTTTACTAAGACCCAATCTCCCGGCTGGACGGGGTGAACAGTGAATTCAAGGGGCGGAGTCTGTGCCAATAGACTCTGTTTTCTGAGGAAAGATAAAGAGGAGGACAAGCCCAGTATATACTTCTGTAAAAACAAATCTTTAGTTTTGGGAATTGCCAATTCTCCATTCGTTCCCAGATAAGGTAATCCAAATAATATTTCATAGGGGGATAGTCCCAAATCTTTCCTCCGCCAAGGGACAAGCCCAAAAGGCATCCTTTAAATCTATCACACTAAACCATTTATAGTCATGAGGGATCTTACTTAATCTCTAATCAGTCCCTCAATTACTGGCTGCAGTCCTCGTGTACCTTCCATGGAAATGGGATAAGTCGCTCACAGACAACATCCCCTTTCCTTTTTAAATTTACTTCAAGGGGAGGGATCTGTAGTTTTCCACGATTCCCTTCTTTTGCCCATACAATAGGGTCTATCTCTCTCTCCACATCCTCTGTCAACATTGCCAGTTGTACAACAAATTCTTTTCCCTGAATTCCAATCTCCAGTCCTAAGAGGATAATAAAGTCTCTCCCTAGTTAGTTACTTCCTATATCAGGGATATACAGCAGTTACCCTGTGACCCTATCCTAAGGACATTCTATTATCATAGGTTTAAATACTGGAACATTAAATCCTTCCCACTTTTACCTCTGAAACAGTAATTGACCATGTCGACATTTCTGCTTTCTTTGGTGTAAAATTCAGCGATGACCGTGCTGCCCCCGTATCTACTAGGAACACTACCTCTTCCCTATAGGGTCCCACCTTCAGGTTTATCAAGGGTTCCTCTTCGGCCCCCGAGGGCAGGAACCCCTGACACCCCTATTCTTCATCAAAATCCATAAGCGGAATTGCCCTTTCTTCCCTTTGTAGATCAGGACACTCCCGCTTAAAATGCCCTATCTTTCCGCAATAAAAGCATCCTGCCTGTGGAGACCTCCATCTCTGCCCCCGTCGCTCATACCCTCTATCAAATGCTCCCCCTTGCCCTCTCCCTCTCTGTCCTACATGCTGCCACCCGCTATTCCAGTTGCTCACTATTGGTTCCATTCTTTTCTTAACTTCCTCATCAATTGCAGCTGCCATCATTTTCGCCTTCTGTTTTTGTCTCTCATCCTCCGTCTTTACAAACACTTTCTGTGCCTCTCTTAACAATTCATCTAATGGTGTTTCACTCTACCCTTCTATCTTCTGTATCTTTCTCTGTATGTCTGGCCATGCCTTTGTCACAAAATGTACTTTCAAAAGACCCTGTGCCACTGGGTCCTCAGGATTCATTCCAGAATATTTCCACATCGAGTCCCTTAATCTTTGCAAGAAAGCTAAGGGAGTCTCATCTTTCTCCTGTCTAACTTCAAAGGCTTTAGTTCAATTCTGCCACTTCGGAACTGCCTCTCTTATTCCTTGTATTATCAGGTCTTTCAATTCCCTCATTTCTTCTCTATTCCCCAGGTTTAGGTTTTCTCACTGGGTTCTCTGAGGGAAAACTTCACCTCTCCCTGTCCAGCATCCCCATCTCCAATCGGGTGTTCCCTGTCCCATATTTTAATGGCGGCTCCTCGTATAAGTCCCCTTTCTTCCCCAGTAAATAGTATATTCAAAATAGACATTAACTCAGCCCGGGTAAACAGACTTGGCCCGCACAATTGATCAATTTGTTCAGACAACCCCACCGGATCCTCAACCAGGACCTTCATCTCCTTTTTAAATGTTCTGACCTCCCCACTGGTGAGGGGGGCACTTACAAACCAAATCTCTTTGTCCCCTATTGGTACCTCCCGAAGGGGATAAGTCGTTACGTTCTTCCCCTTTTTCTTTTTTTTTAAAGAAATATTGCAATATTTCTAGCTCCCCATAACTTCAAACACCAATTCATCAATTCATGCTGGACTAACTTTAAAAGCCTGTTCCTAACTTGTAAATATATTTATATATTTACTTTCATTTATTCAGTATTTAATATTTAAAATGTAAAATGCATACAATTCCCAATTTTGAAATTCACTGTAATTACCCAGTCTTAGTCCTTTAATTTAAATCCAAAATTAGTTTTCTTAAGTAGTCCTAACCAATCATTGCTCAATTACAATACTATAGGTCGTAAAATAATCAGAGCTGCGTTAAAAGAATTTGTCTATTCAAGTTTAAAAAAAAACTTCTAATGCATGAACAATGGCTGAATGCAAGGTCACAGATATTAACCATAGAATTTTGTTTTTACTACAATCTAATGTTGAACTGAAACTTCAACTGTCCTCCATAAATCGCTTTTATGTAA
>NW_025214358.1:27773-29315 GCF_004010195.1 Chiloscyllium plagiosum | reverse complement strand
TGACATACCATTTTAGCTAATATAAAAACAATTATATATTTCCTCCACATAGTTTCCATTCTTGTTGACTCAGCTCTTGGCTAAAACAATTACACACTGATGTGAGTTAATTTACTTTGCATCAGAAATTATAATTGCAGAATTGCACATCTGCAGAAGAAACATTAATTTACCTATATCCCACAGCCAGAAGTGTAGAAAGTTCTGGGAAACCATCCAGAAATGAAAAAAAAACCAGGGTTCACCTGCAGACTGATCTCTTGAATTTGCTGGAGACTTTCTGAGGTGACCAACATGGCAAGGGACAGAGACCAGCTCACCATCTAGAGAGAGGGAGAGAGAGGGAGGGAGAGAGACAAGCTGAAGGAAACCTCAGGAGCATGGGAAAGAGGGAGTGTGAAAAACAATTGAGAGAGAGAGAGAGCTGGAACCAACTGGAATACTGAGTGTCCCCCCTTCAGTCTGTCCATGCTTCAACGCCTGTTTGTCGCAGTCTGACTTCCCCTTCTCTCTTTGTCCTTCTCTCTCCCTGCCTGTCTCTTTCTCTCAATCTGCCTTTCTCCCGCACCCTCCCTCTCACTGTCTGTCTCTGCCCCATCTTTCTCTCATCCACATTCTCCATCCCCACTCTCTCCACGTCTCTCTCTCTTTTTCTCACCCTCCCTTTCTCTTTTTCTTTATTTCAGACCTGAAAGTGCTCACCCAATTTTGAACCCCCCAAAAACATTTGCCCCTCATTTTCACTCTCCTCCCAAATTTATCCCCTTCCCCAAATACCTTCCCTCCCGAATACCTACCTCACCAAATGTGCCCCCCTCAAATATTTTGCTGACCCCCCAACATTGCTGTGAGCCCCACTCCCTGGGGCAGAGCAAGTTGACTGGAAATGTGTGGAGCTGGATAAGCCAAGCAGGTCAGGCCTGAACCATCAACTCTCCTGGCTGACCTGTTGTGCTTCTCCAGCTCCATACTTTGTAACTCTGACTCTCCAGCAACTGCAGTCCTCACTTTTTCACACCGGTAAATGAGTCTGGGTTGACTGACTGGGCTGTGACTATTTTAATGTACAGCAAGATCCCAGTCCAAGAATTACAGAAGGTTTGTATCACAGATGGAAGTCCTTTCTGCCCATCAACCCCCCTCCCCCATTAAATGATCCTCGTCCTGTTCAGGATCCTCAGGATTGGCCCCTGAATGGCCTCATTGACTATTCTTCGTGTGGAGACCGCTTCTCCACCTGTCTCAAACTTTGCATCACATGCTATCCCTCCCTCCATCCCTCTCTGACAACAGCCCCGCCTTTCTCCACCAACCCCAAAGCCCCATCAAACTCTCCCCCTGTCTCTGGCTGTCCCACTCCCTCCGTGTCTCCCACTCTCCCCCTTCCCATGCAGACTCACAGCCCCTGGGCTGTAGGACATAGTGCAGAGACTAACTCGCCTTTTGACTAACTGCTGTAGTGCACAGCAATATCGCACTCTAAAACCATCGCCAAGTTCACACACTGTCCTTCTCCCTCAATATATGTCCTTCTCACTCTCT
>NW_025214358.1:17303-21184 GCF_004010195.1 Chiloscyllium plagiosum | reverse complement strand
GAGAGAGAGTGTGAAAAGGGGACGAGAGAGAGAAAGATAGATAGATAGGGGAGAGCGAGACAGGGAGAGATAGAGGGCGACACAGGGAGAGAGGGACAGGAGGGCGAGGCTCGGGAGGGAGAGAGAGAGTCAGGTGAGAGAGAGGGATGTGGTGGAGAGTGTGTGAGGGAGTGGAAGCGAGAGTGAGTGACGGGAAGAGAGAAAGAGAAAGAGTGTGGTGGTATGAGAGAGAATGAGAATGGGGTGAGCGATAGAGAGTGAGGGGTTGAAACACGGGATAGAGAAAGAGAAACAGAGAGTCAGAGAGAGAGAGAGACAGAGAGATAGAGAGAGAGAGATGTCTCAGGGAGGACCAGAACAACGGAGATGAGAGCAGGACCCTCACAAGGTGGTGGGAATGAAGCCTAGAATGTTGCTGTCCCTTGCCCAGCTCTGTATTCTATGTCCTGTCTTCTGGGTCTGAATACAGAAGGCCTCCCTATGTTTTTTACTGTGAGTGATCTTACCGGCTTCAGGATTTACTGAAGGCTCCAGATCTACTCTCTATCTCTCTCGGGCTGACCAAGCATCTTTGATATGGTTATGGACGAGTCAGGAGTGAGGAATTCGGCTGAGACAGGAACATCCTGAGTACCTCCAGGAGACAGAGAAATAGACAGATTGGGAAAATAAACTGATGCAGTGAGGGTTACACATGGAGGAGGGCACTGAGTCCCACAGAGATCTGGAAAATCCCAGTCTCCATCCCTGGCCTGTGCTGTTGCGTCTCTCCGAATTGGAGATGTCTGTTGGCTCAGGATCTGGAGTAGCTGTGAGAGGGAGAGACATTGACAGAGGCAACAATTAGACCCACACAATGAGGGATACCACATGGAGAGATACTGAGTGATATCACCAGAGTGCGGGAAGGTATCAGGATCAAACAATGGTCATGATGAAAGGGGTTTGATACATGGTGCACTGGGATGAGTCCTCACTGACGGTTGAGCTACGAGTGGGACTGGTGATGGCCTCGTGCTATTCTCACCCGACTGTTCATCCAGAAGTTAATGCCGGTGTCCAGTATACCCATCTAACTGGCTAATATCCTTTCAGGAAGGAAATCTTTTATAGGCAGCGGGTCTGGATTGCATTTGATCCAAACCCAGAGCAATGGGGTTGACTCTCAACTGCCCCCTGAAACGATCCAAGAAGCCACTCAGCTCAAGGGCAACTAGCGGTGGGAAATACACACTGCCCAGCCAGAGACAGTAAACTTTCATGAGAGAATTGAAACAACACTCCTAGGAGCAATGTCCTGGCCAGTCTTGGCTTACGTACAGTGCTTTAAACTGACAGAGAGGATGCAGAGAGTTCAGGTGAAAGGAGCTTTCCAAATCCAAACAGAAAATGACGATATAGCTGGAGACAAGCAGAAAGGAACAGGAAGAGACAGAGTTTAACTGAAACTATACATCAGTGAATTGAACTGTGACAATAAATTAAGGAAAGAATCAATCGTAATGTTCTTTTTTGGAATGGACAAAGTCTCTGCAATAAGGTGGATGGACTGTGGCACAGAGATAAATAAGATTTAGTGGTGACAGGGTGAACAAAACGTGGAACATAAATATTGTAGTGTACACTTCGTTGAGGGGTCTCAGGGAATGCAGGATGGGTAACCCTGACAGTAATGGGTAACAAAGGCAGTACAGAGAAAGCATTTGGCCTCAGGTGATGCAGCTGAATCAGCCTGAATGCAGATTCTGGGTAACACGTGTCAAAAACACAAGCAGGAGAACAGTTTTTAGGCTGCCTGACAGAATTTCATTGCTCAACCCTGTTTCACATGCCAATGAATTCCTGTGTAATGCAAAGGCACTGTGAAAATTTTGGGAGACTTCAGTTTTTGTATAATCTGGGACAGTCACATTGGCAAAAGTGATGTTCTCCGAACACCTCTTTGAATGTTTGTGTCAGTGTTTCTTTGAATAACACTATTGTGCAAATGGCCAGGGAAGTGACTATCTCAGATTGACCGTTGGGTGTCATAGAGATGTACAGCACAGAAACAAGGCCTTCGGTGTCCAACTTGTTTACGTCACCCACATATCCTAACATAATCTCGTCACATTTGCCAGCACTTGGCCCAAATCGCTTTCAACCCTTTCTGTTTGTATACCCATCCAGAAACCTTTTAAATGCAGTAATTGTACCAGTCTCCACCACTTCCTCTGAGAGGTCATTCCATACACGTAACACCCTCTACATCAAAACGTTGTCCCTTACATTCCTTTTATATCTTTCCCCTCTCACCCTGAACCTAGGCCCTCCAGTTCTGGACTACCCCACCCCATGGAAAGAGCTTGTCTGTTAATCCTAACTACGCCTCTCATGGTTTTATAAACCTCCATATGGGTACCCCTCAGCCTCAGACATTCCAGGGAAAACAGGCCCAACCCATTTAACCTCCCCCTGTAGCTCAAATCCTCCAATCCTGGCAGCATCTTATTAAATCTTTTCTGAATCCTTTCAATTTACACAATATCCTTTCGATAGGGAGGAGACAAGAATTGTGCGCAATATTCCAAAAGTGACTTATCCAATGTCCTGTACAGCCAGAACATGACCTCCCAACTCCTCTACTCAATGCTCTGATCAGTAAACGCAAGCACAGCAAACACCTTCTTCACTATCCTATCGACCCACAATTCTCCTTTCAAGGAACAATGAACCTGCAATCCAAGGTCTCTTTGTTCAGAAACACTCCGTGGGACCTTAACATTAAGTGTATCAGCTTGGCGAAGCATTGCTTTTCCAAAATGCAGCACCTCCCATTTATCTAAATTAAACTCCATTTGCCACCCCTCAGCCCATTGGCTCAACTGATCCAGATCCCGTTGTAATGTGAAGTAACATTTGTCACTGTCCACTATACCTCCAATTTTGGTGTCATCTGCAAACTTACTAACTATACCTGCTATGTTCACATCCAAATCATTTATATAATTAATAGAAAGTAGTGGACACAGCACAGATCCTTGGGGAACACCACTGGTCACAGGCCTCCAGTCTGAAAAGCAAATCTCCACAACCACCCTCTGTCTTCTACCTTTGAGCCAGTTCTGTATCCAAATGGCTGTTTTTCTCTGTATTCCATGAGATCCATCCTTGCTATCCACGCTCCCGTGTGGAAACATTTCGAATACCTTATTGAAGTCCACATCACTCACATCCACCGCGCTGCTCTCATCAATCCTTTTGTTACTTCTTCAAAAAACTAAATATCTTGAGACATGATTGCCCACGCACAAAGCAATGCTGACGATCCCCAATTAGAAATTGCATTTCTAAACACATGTAAATCCTGTCCCCCATGTATCCGTCCTTCACCGTGCCCACGACTGATGTCAGG
Organism: Chiloscyllium plagiosum; assembly: GCF_004010195.1. NCBI lineage: Eukaryota > Metazoa > Chordata > Chondrichthyes > Orectolobiformes > Hemiscylliidae > Chiloscyllium > Chiloscyllium plagiosum. Next base: position 17,790 of record NW_025214358.1, on the reverse strand, counting down.
TGAACCAGACTGTAGTTCCCTGGCTTATCCTTATCACCCTTCTTAAACAGTGGCACCACTTTTGCCAAATTCCAGTCTTCCACCACCTCACATGTGACTATTGATGATACAAATATCTCAGCAAGAGGCCCAGCAATCACTTCTCTAGCTTCCCACAGAGTTCTCGAGTACGCCTGATCATGTCCAAGGGATTTATCCACCTTTAATATTTTCAAGACATCCAGCACCTCCTCCTCTGTAATATGGACATTTTGCAAGATGACATCATCTATTTCCCAATGCTGTTTCCCAAACCATCATCCTGTTCTATATCTTCCATGTCCTTCCCTACAGGAAATACTCGTTCAGAATCTCCCCATCACCTGTTGCTCCACGTGCAGGCTGTCTTGACCTTTGATGGGCCCTATTCACTCCCCAGTGACACTTTTGTCCTTTTTGCATTTGTAAAAACACTTTGGATTCTCCTTAAACTTATTTGCCAAAGCTA
>NW_025214358.1:4515-14236 GCF_004010195.1 Chiloscyllium plagiosum | reverse complement strand
ATCACTCCCTTCCTGACTAATCTCCATCCAACTCTTCAATCTGCCTCTCCTTAGCTAGTCCCGTCCCAAAACAGTAATCTCCCCCTCCCCCTCTTTCTAACAGTCCCCCTGGCTTACTGATCCCCACCCAACAAAGCAATCCCCCCCTCCCTGACCCATCTCTCCCAGATCAGATCAGTGAGATGGATGTATTAATATTTAAGCCTGTCCTTTGTGTATTTGACTGTGACAACATTGAGAGAACACTATGTGCTGTCAATCTCCAGAGGGTTAGATGGTGGCACTTTGAGGAAGCTTTCCTCCAGATCTAAGTCCATTCTCAAACTAATCTGGGATCTTTTCATGAGAACCGTTTCAGTGACGATTCACTTTGAATCCTTTCTGTGCCTTGCTGTAGTTAGCTAGTAAGACTGATAACCAGGGCAGGACTGTTCCTGGGCATTTTGTTGGGAGCCAGATTAAATGGAGATTTCTGGGTCCCATTCCTTCACATGGAAGAGATAAAGTCTCACAAGTGAACATTGAGATGCTGATGGTGTTGTCCAGTTATTTCTAAAAACAAGGTAAACAACCCAACCAGAATGTTCGGAGTGAGGTGACAGTGGGGGAGCGCTTGGAACCAGTGGCCATAGTTCTATTAATATTGTTATCATTGTGGAGTGAGACAAAATGTTCCACAGGTGCCAGTTCTATATTGGGGCAAAGCAAATTTTGACGGAATTAGCCAGCAGCCTGCAGGGGTTGACTTGAGAAGTTTGTTTGCAGGCAAAGGCACCTCTGACAAGTGGAAGTTCCTTAAATGTGGGAGAGCTACAGTTCAAGATGTGTACGTTCCTGTGAGTGTGAAGAGCAATGTTGGCAGGAATAAGGAACCCTGGATGACAAGACACATTGAGGCTTTAACCAGAAAAATAAGCTGGCATGGCTCAGGTGTAGGAAGCTGGGGTCAAGGGAATCCCTGGGGATAAATAGGGGATACAAGAGTTTACTGAAGAAGGGAATCAGGAGGGCAGATGACTTTTGCTGAGAAGATTTTGGTGAATCCAAAGAGATTCTTGAAGTATATTAAAGGAAAAAGAATAACTCGAGAGAGAATTGGACTCTTCAAGGACCAAAGTGGACATGTATGTGCAGAATCGCAGAAGTTATTTATCCTCTGTGTTGACTGTGGAGAAGAACACGAAGGTTTGGGAACTTGACAAAGTTAGTGGTGATCTCTTGGGGACAGTCCATATCATAGGAGAGGATTGTTGAATGCATTAGAATGCATGAAGGTGGATAAATCTCCTGGACCTGACCAAATATATCCAACACCACTGCAAGAGGCGAGAGAAGAAATTGTGGGTTCCCTGGCTGATCTTTTGGCATCACCGTTAGCCACGGGTGAGGTCATGGAAGATTGGAGGGCAGCACATTTTGTGCCCTTATTCGAGAATGGCTGCAAACAAAAACCTGGGAACGACAAAGCAGTCAGCCGAACATGTGTGGTCAGTAAGTTACGTCAGACGTTTCTGGGAGATTAGATATACATGCATTTGGAAATACAGCATTTAATTGGGAGTAGTCAGCATAGCCTTGTGCGTGGGAGACTATGCCTCACAAATTTGTTTGCGTTCTTTGATGAAGCGATCAGGAAGTTTGACGAGGGCAGGCCAGTACATGTAGACTCTACAGATTTCAGTAAGGCCTTTGATAAGGTTCCACATGGTACCTTGCTCTGGAAGGTTAGATCACATGGAATCCAGGGTGGGGTTGGCAAACTGGGTACACAATTGGCTTGATGGTAGGAAGCAGAGGGTAATAGTCAGACTGGAGGCCTGTGACTAGTGGTGTGCCCCAGCGGCCATTGATTCATAGAATCCCTCCTCTGTGCAAACAGGCCCTTGATCCCAACAAGTCCACTGGCCCTCTGAAGATTATTCCAACCAAACCCAATCCACTACCCTATTACTCTACATTTACCCCTGACTAATGCAACTTACATACACGTCCATGAACACTATAGGCAATTGAGCATGGCCACGTTATCTAACCTGCACATCTTTGGGTTGTGGGAAGATACAGGAGCACCCAGAGGAAACCCACGCAGACATGGGGAGAATGTACAAACTCAGTTAGGGGTGGCATAGTGGCTCAGTGGTTGGCACTGTTGCCTCGCAGCTCCAGGGACCCGAGTTCGACCCCAGCCCCGGGTGACTGTCTGTGTGGAGTTTGCACATTCTCCCTGTGTCTGCGTGGGTTTCGTCTGGGTGCTCCGGTTTACTCTCACAATCCAAAAATGTACAGGTCAGATGAATTGGCCGTGCTAAATTGTCCATAGTGTTAGCTTCATTCGTCGAGGGTAAATATTGTGTGGGGAGAATGGCTCTGGGTGGGTTACTCTTCGGCAGGTCGGTGTGGACTGGTTGGGCAAATGGCCTGCTTCCATACTGTAGGAAATCTAACATTAACAGGATCTAACCCACACAGAGCATCCTGTCAGGTTGGAATTGAACCCAGATCCACGGTGCTGTGAGGGAGCAGTGCTAATCACTGAGCCACTGTGCCAATGAGCTGGTCAGTGCTAGGCCCATTGCAGTTTGTTATCGATATCAATGATTTGAACGAAGATGTTTAAGGCATGATTAGAAAGTTTTCAGATTACAATAAAATAAGTGAGGAAGGTTCTCAGCAATTGCAACAGGGCCTTGATCAGCTGGGGAATTGGGCTGAGAAATGGCAAATGGAGTTTAATACAGACAAGGGCGAGATCTAGCATTTTGCAAAATCACATCAAGACAGGGGTTTCATGGTGAATGGTAGGGCCTGAAGGAGTGTAGTGGAACAGAGGGACCTCGGATTCCAGGAGCACGGCTCTCTGAACTTAAGTACACTGGGTAGTGAAGAAGGCTTTTGGCACACTGCTCCCTTCATCAGTCAGGGCATGGAATATCGAAGTTGGGAAGTTCTGTTGTAGTTGTGCAGGATGTTGGTGAGGCCGCACTTGGAATATTGTGTTCAGTTTTGCCCACCTTGCTATAGGAAGGATGCTATTAAACTGGAAAGAGTACAGAAGAAACTTACAAGGATGTTGCCAGAACTCAACTAGACAGATATAGAGAGAGGTTGGACAAGCTAGGACATTTTCTTTAGTGTGTAGGAGACTGAGGGGTGTCCTTATAGAGATGTATAAGATCATGGGAGACATGGATAGGGTGAATGCACTCAGTCTTTATTCAAGGTACGGGGAATCGAGGACGAAAGGGCATCAGTTTAAGGTGAAAGGGGAAAGATTAAAAGGGAACCTGGGGGACAACGCTTTTACCCAGAATGTGGTACACATACCGAATGAAATACCAGCGCAAGTATTCGAGGAGGATACATTTAATAACATTTTAAAGGCACTTGGACAACTACATGGAGAGGAACGTGTTGGAAGGATATGGGCCAAGTGCAGGGAAACGGAGTTAGTGTGGATGGACCAGTTTGGACCAAAGAGCCTGTCTCCATGCTGAAGAACTCTATGACTCTATGAGTATACCCAGGTGTCCCATAATACAGAAGCAGCTAAAGCAATAGGAACACGAGCCGGTACAAATGTGAAACAGTCCTGCAGAATTTGGCAGGAAGCCAGCCTGGCCTTGCAGCGAAGGATTCCTGGCACAGGAGCTGTGGTGAGAAGCCCATAGAGAACCGGGGAAGGAAGCTGGAAAGCTCACTCCACTACTGATAGCCTGGAGGACCCCCTGTTGGGATAAGGCAGCTGGGATCCGGTTACCCCAGGGAAACCTACAGGCTGTGACTGAGCTAGGTCTCCTACACAATGAGCAGGACAGAAGGTTGCAGGAAACTCTCACCGACATGGGACTACTCAAGTTACAATTGGGAAGAGCCCATTCCAGTGAAAGGAGGGTCTGCCTCAGGTTACATGGACAATCTGGAAGGACAGTGCAGGGAGCTCCAAGCAGCTGCATGGGTCCTGTATACTTGCAACACTGCGCAACACACATCAGGCCCTAGTAGAAGTAGTAGAATCCCTAGAGAACCAGGACTCCTCCCAGAATAGGATAATGTGTGCCTTTGGGGTTCTCCCCCCCCCACCCCACCCCAGGGAGATAACGACAGGCCCCACACTGACACATCCACACCTGCTCACAGATGGGGACTCCCACTGCCTTGCTCCCAGGTAACTGCACCTTTTACCCCCAGTCCTGACCCACAGCCGAACTCAGAGTCCATGAACCCTGTGGCTACACAGTGTCAGACAGCTGATGGTCTTATTCCGGACACAATAGCCAGTCCAGGCACCCAGCTGGTGGGCAGCACCAAAAAGGCCACTCTGTTTGATCCTATCTCAAACCCAGATCCATTTTTGGAGGAGATAGACTGACAGTCTGTCATACACGGACTGGATGCTGACAAACAAACTAAATTAATCACCATGTGACTTTGTCCACCAGGCCCTGAGGGACAACAGTGAGTGAGGGGCATCCATGATGAAATGAAGGCAGAGGTCCTCACTGCTGGAGAAAAGTCCCATCCCGGATTAGTGACAAATAGCGTAAATCTTTGTTCCAGGAGAACACCCACACTAACATGTCTCACTGTGAGTGACAGCGGCTCACCAAGGGCTGGGTTAATGACAGCTGTAAGCACACTTTCGATGGGACACTGGTCTTGGTGCGAGCGATTCCAATTATCCCAAGTGACGAAGTTAGGATGGGGATCTTTGAAGTTTAAAGTATCGGAATTACATTAAACAAGTTATTTGGATGGGTTATCATGATTCCCTCCCACATGCTGTGGAGATAGAGGGAACATTGACAGGGACCACACTTGCGTAAATGTGAAGGAACAGGCCATACCACGGCATTTCCACCGCCTGTCATTAACGAATTCAGCTCCTCTCACATCGGCTGTGGTCCTAACTGCACTCACCTTGATATATCTCGGGATACCGGTGGTTAGGATTGCAGGCTGCAACAGATGGGTACGATCATGGTGAATAATGCCTGGATACACCCCAGGGGACTGGAAGGTAGATGGAACTTCCCGGGTGATCACCTTAGTTTCATTCATTTGCAGCGTTTGAGTGTTCATGGCTGGGCCCAGTATTGATTGCCTGTCCGTAGCTGCTCGGGATCTGGTTTTGGTGGTGAGCTGCCTCCTTGAACTAGTGTAGGTGGTGGACCCACAATGTCCTTAGGGAGGGAATTCCAGGACTTTGAGCCAGCAGGTCTCATTCCCTTGCATTTATTCTGCTCACTGGATGGTGGCTTTGCATCACAATTCTGTATGGATTCTCAGAAAGGAATATGTTTTGTCGAAACAGTTAGGAGTGCCACAGTCGCTTAGTGGTTAGCACTGTTCCCTCACAGCGCCAGAGACCTGGGTTTGATTCCACGCTTGAGCGACTGTCTGTGTGGAGTTTGTACATTCTCCCTGCATCTGCATGGGTTTTCTCCCACTGTTCAATGGTGGGCATTTTTGACAGATTGCCCGTAGTGTCGAGGGATATTCAGGTTAGCTGGAATAGCCATGGGAAATGCAGGGTTTCAGAGATATCATCAGGGGATGGATCTGAGTTGGATTCTCTTCAGAGGGTCATTGTGGATTCGATGGGCTGAAGGGCCTGTTTATGCTCTGTAGGGATTCTATGATATCGCTTATTAGCCATATGACAATCGGTGTGACCAATGTACAAAATGGTTTTCGCTCAAACAGCAGGCTACTAAGACAACAAACATAACCAGCTTTTAAAATTAGGATTGTAATTCATTGTATAAGCTTTTTCCATTCAAAAGACTTGGTGGGGGAGGGGGAATGGGTGAAATGTTGCGGCCTCCTTGCTAATACACAGATAGACAGCCAAGAGATGCTGGGTATATTGGACAGCTTATACTCCCAAATCACAAAAGCCAGACAGCAGCCATATGGTTATACCATCAGCATAATGTCAAAGGCAACAGTTCCCCTAGGCAGACATATCCCTAACAACGTCTCCACCAAACAAAGGAGGGCCCAGATAGGAAGGCACCGGGTCCTGCTACACAAAGAAACTAACAGGAACAAGCCATCCAAATGATTAGCAACGCTTCAAACTATTAACTGATTCTCCAAATTGGCTAGAAGTATAGAATGTTCTGGGAAACCATCCAGAAATGAACAAAACCAAGGATCACCTGCAGACTGATCTCTTGAATTTCATCCCCCTTCTCCATCCCCACTCTCTCTACCTCTCTCTCTTTTTCTCACCCTCCCTTTCTCTTTTTCTTTATTTCAGACCTGAAAGTGTTCACTTAATTTTGAACCCACTAAATATATTTTGCCCCTCATTTCACTCTCCTCCAAATTTATTCCCTTCCCCAAATATCTTCCCTCGCCAATACCTACCTCACCAACTGTGCCCCCCTCAAATATTTTGATGCCACCCGAGCATTGCTGTGAGCCCCATTCCCTGGGGCAGAGGGAGTCGAGTGGAAAAGTGTGGAGCTGGAAAAGCACAGCAGGTCAGGCCTGAACCATTGACTGTCCTGGCTGACCTGCTGTGCTTCTCCAGCTCCTCACTTTGTAACTCTGACTCTCCAGCATCTGCAGTCCTCACTTTCTTACACCGGTAAATAAGTCTGGGTTAACTGACTGGCCTGTGACTATGTTAATGTACAGCAAGATCCCAATCCAAGAATTACAGAAGGTTTGCATCACAGATGGAGTCCTTTCTGCCCATCATCCCCCCTCCCCAATTAAGTGATCATGGTCCGGTTCAGGATCCTCAGGATTGGCCCCTGAATGGCCTCATTGACTATCCTTCGTGTGGAGGCCTCTTCTCCACCCTGTCTCAGACTTTGTATCACATGCTATTCCTCTCTCCATCTCTCTCTGACAACAGACCCTCCTTTCTCCACCAACCCCAAAGCCCCATCAAACCATCCCCCTGTCTCTGGCTGTCCCACTCCCTCTGTGTCTCCCACTCTCCCCCTTCCCATGCAGACTCACAGCCCTTGGCCTGGAGGACATAGTGCAGAGACTAACTCGCCTTTTGGCTGACTGCTGTAATGCACAGCAAGATCCCACTCGAAAACCATCGCCATGTACACACACTGTCCTTCTCCCTCAATTTATGTCCTTCTCACTCTCTCCCTCTCCCTGTCTCTCTCACTCTGTCATTTTCTCACTCCGCCTCCCTGACTCTTACTGCCCATTTCTCTCTGTCCACTTTCTCCATCTCCACTCTCTCCATCTCTCTCTCTCTTTCTGTCACTGTCCCTTTCTCTCTTTTTTTCTCTATTTCAGACTCACTCAGAAAAGTACTTCATGTTCCTCCCTTACAGTGGGGGTAAAACCTGGGAGAGAGCATGCACTGAGGCAAACTCTTCCCAATGCCCCTTCCCCCAGTCACTGGGACAGAGCAGAGGGGTCGACGGAGAAAGAGGGAGAGAAACTAAGGAGGGAAAGAGAGATGGACGGACAGACAGTGAGAGGGACGGAGAGAACAAGAGAAAGACCGGCAGGCGGCGGGGTGGTGGGGGAGGAAGTGAGAAGAACTGAGAGAGAGCAGAAGAGAGACAGAGAGAGAGAGAGAGAGAGAGAGAGAGAGAGAGAGCGAAAAACTCCGGAAAGAGAAATACAATGCCAGACAGATTTCAGGTGAAAATAGGGAGAGAAAGACAGGGAGAGAAGTTCAGGCAGACAGCAAGACAGAAATCCCAGGGAGAGATATAGGACAGAGAGAGAGAGGAGTTGAAACAGCAGAGAGATAGAGCTGAGAGAGTGGGTTGGTTGTGGGGGCTGATGTGATGTGGCTAGAATGATGTACAGACAGGAATAGCAAGATCCCACAGAGCTGAGAGTCAGATGCAGTGAGAGACGAACAAGGTGTTAGTTTTGTGAAAGGCTGAATGATTAAGCATTCCTGAAAAACCTGGTAAGGTGACAAAGGAGGAAGGGAATCTACTGGGAAATGTAAACAGGACAGAGATGTGAAGGATGTTGAGAGATAGGGATTGAAGGAAAGATGTTGGAGAGAGAACTGGGAAGACAAAAATAGGCATGAGAGCAGCAGAGAGAGGGGGAAGCAGTGGAATCTGTGAGATCAGATCCCTCTCTAGCATTTTTCTCCTTTGTCTCTTTTGTTCCTTTGTCTCTCCCCATTCCCACAGACGGCCTGAATCCCACAGTGTGTGTGTGTGTGTGTGTGTGTGTGTTTTCGTCTGATGATTCCTCATGGCAGAATAATTTGATTCTCTGTCTCTGAATTGCCGTAGTTTCAGCTCCCAATTCAAATGTTGAATCATCCACGATCCTATTGAATACCAGAGGAGAAAGTGAGGTCTGCAGATGCTGGAGCTCAGAGATGGAAATGTGTTGCTAGAAAAGCGCAGCAGGTCAGGCAGCATCTAGGGAACAGGAGAATCGACGTTTCGGGCATTAGCCCTCCTGAAGAAGGGCTAATGCCCGAAACGTCGATTCTCCTGTTCCCTATATGTTGCCTGACCTGCTGCGCTTTTCCAGCAACACATTTCCATCTATTGAATACCAGAGCAAGCTCGAGGAGCTGAATGGTCTCCTGTTCCTATTTCGGATGGTCTTATGTTCTTAATGCTATCTCCCAGGTCTTGGCCCCCACACTGGAGGTTAGGACGACACAAGGGCCTGATCTGAAGAGTGCTGCACTTTTCCGTGTGTCACGGAGGGAACCAGCCTGATTTGGATTGGAGTTGCAGCCTCTCAGTGAGAAGTGAAATCTCCTCGAGATTCCCTTCAGTCTCTCACTGTAAGGTGCAGCAGGCCAGACTTGGGGAAGCAAACAGCAGGCCTGGTCTGCCATGTCCTCCAGCTGCATTTCAGAAGGCCACATGGGAGGGACTTGTTTCCTTCATCAGCTTCCCGTGCTCTCCCTTCTGGGTTAGAGTGGGGGCCGAATGGCCTTGCTCCTGGCTCCTATTGAGGTGCAGGCTAGCTATGATTGGGGTATACAGGGCACGTCCCTGGAGTGAGGTTGGTTAGCTCAGTTGGCTGGGCAGTTAGCTTACCACACTAACTAGAGTTACTCTGAAGGACTCTCCTTCCCAACCTCTTCCCTCAGCTGGGCCATGTTGACACGCTGATTAAAGCACCACCAGACACCCCTCTATAATGAGGAGCTGTCCCATGCTCTGGTAAGACTACGGTGACATTACATTGATTTGTACCTGGAGCACTGTGTGCAGGACTAGTCACTGCATTGCCAGAGGGATTTTAGTGTGTGGGGAATGTTTACTGGATGAATCCCCACTGGAATGAGCAGCACTCCCTTTCCCCCAGTTAAGTCACTCTTACAGCTTTTGTGTCTTTGGAGACACAAGGACCAATTCACCTGAAACAGCAACTGGATTTTATATTCATGGGCACTCAATAAGATTGGCTAGTTTACATGCGCGCGCACACACACACACAAACACACACACACACATACACACTCCCTCAAACACAAACACAGACACATTCTCACAAACACATACACACAGGCACAACTCTCTCTCACACATACATGCACACACTTGCTCTCTCACACGCATACACGCACAGACATGCGCTCCCTCAAATACACACATGGACACACTCTCTCACACATACACGCAGACACACTCTCTCTCACAGACACACTCTCTCTCACACACACAGACACTCTCTCTCACGCACACAGAGACACACACTCTCTCTCACACAGACACACTCTCTCACACACACATACACACACGCT
>NW_025214358.1:0-1175 GCF_004010195.1 Chiloscyllium plagiosum | reverse complement strand
CACTGCTAATGTCACTGCTCGAGGGCCCAGTTTATTACACTGCTCATGTCACTGCTCGAGGGCCCAGTTTATTACACTGCTCATGTCACTGCTCGAGGGCCCAGTTTATTACACTGCTCATGTCACTGCTCGAGGGCCCAGTTTATTACACTGCTCATGTCACTGCTCGAGGGCCCAGTTTATTACACTGCTCATGTCACTGCTCGAGGGCCCAGTTTATTACACTGCTCATGTCACTGCTCGAGGGCCCAGTTTATTACACTGCTCATGTCACTGCTCGAGGGCCCAGTTTATTACACTGCTCATGTCACTGCTCGAGGGCCCAGTTTATTACACTGCTCATGTCACTGCTCGAGGGCCCAGTTTATTACACTGCTCATGTCACTGCTCGAGGGCCCAGTTTATTACACTGCTCATGTCACTGCTCGAGGGCCCAGTTTATTACACTGCTCATGTCACTGCTCGAGGGCCCAGTTTATTACACTGCTCATGTCACTGCTCGAGGGCCCAGTTTATTACACTGCTAATGTCACTGCTCGAGGGCCCAGTTTATTACACTGCTCATGTCACTGCTCGAGGGCCCAGTTTATTACACTGCTAATGTCACTGCTCGAGGGCACAGTTTATTACACTGCTAATGTCACTGCTCGAGGACCCAGTTTATTACACTACTAATGTCACTGCTCGAGGACACAGTTTATTACACTGCTAATGTCACTACTCGAGGGCCCAGTTTATTACACTGCTAATGTCACTGCTCGAGGACCCAGTTTACTACACTGCTAATGTCAATGCTCGAGGACCCAGTTTTTTACACTTCTAATGTCACTGCTCAGGGCCCAGTTTATTACACTGCTAATGTTACTGCTCGAGGACCCAGTTTATTACACTGCTAATGTCACTGCTCGAGGCCCAAGTTTATTATACTGCTAATGTCACTGCTCGAGGACCCAGTGTATTACACTGCTAATGTCACTGCTCGAGGACCCAGTTCATTACACTGCTAATGTCACTGCTCGAGAACCCTGTTTATTACACTGCAAATGTCACTGCTCGAGAACCCTGTTTATTACACTGCTAATGTCACTGCTCGAGGACACAGTTTACTACACTGCTAATGTCACTGCTCGAGAGACCTGTTTATTACACTGCTAATGTCTCTGCTTGCGGACCCA
>NW_025214357.1:39476-42262 GCF_004010195.1 Chiloscyllium plagiosum | reverse complement strand
GAGCAGGTGGACGACCACTTACTGGACTCTCAGTTGTCTTGAAAATCAACAAATCCCTTGTCACACAAAGAGGTAAACACTTCATACCCAGTGTGAACCCGTTGGGATCTCAGGGGGTGGGATGAATCACTGAATCCCTTCCCACACACTGAGCATCTGAATGGCCTCTCCCCCTGTGTGGGCTCACTGGGGTCACGCGAGGGGGAGGCAGCAGAATGAATCATTGTATCCTCTCTTACACACTGACCATCTGAATGGCCTCTCCGCCTGTATGGGCTTGCTGGGGTCTCAGCTGGCAGGATGAATCACTGAATCCTCTCTCACGCACTGACCATCTGAATGGCCTCTCCCCCTGTATGGGCTTGCTGCGGTCTCAGGGGGCAGGATGAATCACTGAATCCTCTCTCACACACTGACCATCTGAATGGCCTCTCCCCTGTGTGGGCTCACTGGGGACTCAGCAGGTGGTACATTTGAGTGAATCTCTCCCCACACTGAGAGCAAGTGAATGACCTTTCCCCAGAGTGAGCTCGCTGGTGTTTCAGCAGGTCACAGAGTGAATCCTTTCCCACACACTGAGCAGGTGAATGACCTCTCCCCGGTGGGAATGCACTGATGTCTCCGCAGGTGGGAGGTTTGAATGAATCCTTTGTCACACATGGAGCAGGTGTAGGGTCTAAATCCACTGTGCCATCTCTGGTGTCTCAGCAGATTGTAAGATCCAGTAAACCCTTTCCCACATGTGAGGCAGGCGAGCGGCGTCTCCACAGTGTGTGTGTCGGTGAGTGTCCACTGGGAGGGGTAGGTCATTTCCTTCCCACAATCCTCATGTTTGCATACCCTTGCCCTGGTCTCGTCATAATGGTATCTTCCATATCACATGACCAGTTAAATATTCGACCACATGCGAAACATGGGAATTATTTTTCTGGGCTGGGAATGTCGCTTTCCCCTTCCTTATTAACAATAAGGATCAGGACCTGCGGAATTGGATGACTCTGCAGTTGATGTGATGTTTAAGCTGAGTTTCCCATCTGGGAACTCTCTCTCTCTCTGTAAAACAATTTTTCCCTATCATTATTACACCTCCCAACACCAGCTTTCCCTTCAATTCTCCTGAACTTCTAAATTTGGACTAATGCAATGACCTCAGTAATGTGCCTTTCTCTTATTTGTTTCTGAAAGTAAATTAGGACGATTTTGAATAACTTTGCACACTTTACCAGAAGAACCCACACCTATTCTATCATTTAAACGTTTTAACCCATGAGAAATCTATTACCTGCTCCAATGACAGTTATAATGCTCTGACCACTTCTACGGAGCCAGTGCAGGTCAATTCTAACAGTTATCAATAAATTGTACCTGAACATGATGTCCCACAACAGCAAGTGCTCTGACACTCAATGCCCTTAAGCTGTGTTTTTTTCTTAAAGCCACTCATGTGTCTGGCAATCTGGCAATACAATTGAAGATATTTTATACAGTAACCTTACAGTCTCAATTGCCATTTCTAGTCCATGAAGCAGCCAGTTACATGCACCAGTGACTTGAATTCTGACGACAGCATTGCCCTGGCAGGAGAGATTGAAGAGCATGAAACTATCTTGTCTGGAGTATCTGAGAAACACTTGAAATGAACAAAATTCTTCAAGAGCTCGATAGGACAGATACAGCAAGGATGTGCTCCCTGGCTGGTGTGTCTGGAATGAAGTCAGCACTAACTGTAATATCTTTACCCAGCATCCCCTTTAGCTGTATAAATGTTTAAGATGTATTTGTTGCTCTAATTCCACTCTCTTGATCACTCCCATTTATAATGGCTGTACTGTTGGGGGCCATGCAAATTGATAACATTTGATTCAATCCATCCCAGAACCCCTCTGTGTCTGTGTCTCACTTTTGTTCACCGAGACCGTCATTCAATCTGACCCCTTCACAATCCCTGCTCTGATATTTCCTTAGGGGGCTCAGAATGAAATATTCACAGAAGGACAAAATGAGGCTGATTGGCTCATCACCTCACCGAATGCCATTCTTTACCTTCACCCCATAGACCTTCCCATTCGTCCTCTTCCAATAACTGTTCAATTGAATTCTCTTCATTGTACCTGACTCACCACACTTTTTGGCAGTGCATTCCTGACCATAAACTTTCTCTGCATGGAGTTGTTTTGTCTCATGTCACATGCGCTTCCTTTGTCAATTCCTTTACATCAGTGCCTCCTCATTATTGATTCTACCATGCATGCGAACAGTTTGTCCCAATCAACTCTCACTGGATCCCTCTTGGAGATATCTTTACCCAGTATCCCCCGGGATGGTGAATATCATCTCTTCCTGTCACAGGAGACCAGTGCGAGACCATTCAGGTGCTCTCACTGTAGGATTGGGTTCAGTCCACCATCCAGCCTACTGTACTCCAGTGAATACAGACTGGGGAGAGGCCATTCACTTGCTCTGAGTGTGGGAAGCAATTCACTCAGATACCCAGCTTGATGAAACACCAGCGAGTTCACAAGGAACCACAGCGATTGGATTTGTTTTGTTTGTTCGTGGGATCACAGCATCACTTACTGGGGCAGCATTTGTCATCCATTCTGACTGCCCAGGAAATGGTTCAAAGTCAACCACATGATTCAGGGTCTGGATTCACATGTTGGCTGGTCAGGGTCAGAATTAATAGTTTCCCAGGCCCAATGACATGAAGAGTTGATTTCCGGTCTATTATCCTATTTCGGAAATAATAATGAATAATTTTTGCAGTTGAATTAAAAGTGCAAGAC
>NW_025214357.1:29658-38276 GCF_004010195.1 Chiloscyllium plagiosum | reverse complement strand
AAGGTCAGAATTAACACAGTTTCCGAGACCCAGTGACATGAAGAGGGAAAACACTCAGACACTGACCAACCCATCTGATTGTTAACTCCGACAGAAAGACAGATGCACATTTAGATAGCACCTTTGATGACCTGGGGCAATAAAACCTGCTTCCATCCCAATGATTTCAACCACAAATCTCTGAAAACACAGGCACAAAGCTTCCTACTTGTACCAGTTGTCTCTCAGCCTCCTCTTGAGAAAAGAGTTTTAAGCTGTTTAGACTCTCCTGGTGATTATAACCTCTGTGTTCCTATAAGATTTGTGACTGAACCTTTATTTTACTGTTCCTTGTGAGTGATGCCAGCAGCAAAAACAGTTCCTGACCTGTGTGGGTTTCGATTGGAGTATTTGTATTTAAAAATTCATTCTCACCCTCACGTAGATGACAATCACAACTAGTTAGAGTCACAGAATCCCGTAGGTGCAGAAAGAGGAAATTCTATCTATCGAGCCTGCAATGACCTGCTTTCCCACCCTACCCCCATAACCCCACATTTACCATGGCTAACCCAACCCGCTGAACCTGCACACTACAGGTCATGTTAGCACAGCCAATAGAGCAAACCTGCCCATTTGTGGGAGGGTCACAGATTACATCCAAATGGTCGGAATTGCGGATGAAGGTTCACGAATACATTAATCTGACATAAATGCTCTTTTTAAAAATAAAATCTGGGGGAAACTGCAACCAGAAAGATTTCCAATTATCTCTGGAGAAAGAGAATTCAAAATTTGTGCCATTGATCCAAGGGGACACAGTGAAAGTTACAGCGGTCTGGGAACCATCAGAAATGTAACAGGTTGTGAGTAAGGTGGGGATGAGACAAAGACAAAAAGACAGTCTGTCACATGGGGGAAGGCAGGCGAGATTAAATTGCAGAAATGGTAGTCCCTCAAGGCCACGGGGAATGGAGTTAGGGCTGGGAAAGAAACCAGGAAACAAGGTGAGCAGCTGTCAAAGAAATACATTGAAAAAACAGATTATAACAACATAGAGGGCAGAATACGCAGTCTGAAGTTATTGCTCGGAATGATGAGGACAGAACGCTGTAAAGCCTGGGTAATTCTATTACAGCCAACACATACAGGATGGGCCAAGTAGCCTATATCTGTGCTGCAAATTTCTGATAAATTTATTCCGACATTTAGAGTTCAAATCTGATGATGCTCATAAATTCTGAAATTTGACTGGAGTTTAATATTCTAGGGAAATGTCAAATAAATCACATTGATCCCTTTCTACAGACTTTAGTCCATTGCCCTGCATGTTCCAGCATTTCAGTTACACCCATGTCCTTTTATTCTAATGTGATGCTGGTTACTGCCTCTGCCACCTGTCTCCCACCATCTCCGAGTGAAATGAATTCTTCCCCCGATCTTTCTGAGAATTAGTTTCAATCTAAAACCTCCAGTTACCGAACTCTCTGTTATAAATAGCTCCTTCCTATCCACTCGATCTGGATTCCTCAGCATTGTATCACTTCAATTATGTCTCAGCTCATCTTCCTCAGAAAACATCTCCAGCCTATACAACCTTTCCTCAGAGCAGAAATTTTCCAATTGTAGAAACATTCTGATCAATCTCTTCTGTACCCTCTTTGGTATGATCACATCAACCCTGGAATGTGAAGATCAGAAATGTGTGCTGTACTTTAGCCGTGGTCAAACGAGTGCTCCTGACATTTCTCATGTCACCTCCATGCTCTTGTGGTTGTCGCTGATACAAGAAGTGTCCTGGCTTTCCCACATGGAACTGGATGTGCACTCCATGGGGCTGGAATTCCCTACCATGTGTTTATTTGTTAAGTAATCCTAAATTAACTTCAGATTAAAACAAGATTATCAGCTACCCACCAATCAGCTTCTCCCATTATACTCAAGCCACCTCACTTTTTAAAATTTCTTTAAAATTATTACTATCTAAACACAACAGGCTTTAATTTGCTGATCAAGTATTCAGATGTCTCCACTGTTACAATCACTTGAAGGTTATCTTGACCTTCAGCCACATTTGGTGAATTGAACACTGATTGTAAATATATGAATATCAAACGGACTTGGGTTTTATGATAATTAATCCAGTCTGACATTCTTGTTGGTTAATATCTTGAAGAGAACTGTCCTCAAAACTCCAGCTGTGTTCTGACCTCATTCACAACTGGATGTGGTTGGACTGCAGATCTTAGATCTGTTCTGTTGTTTCCCGGATTGCTTCACTCTGTCGATAACTTGCTGTTTATGCTGTTTGGCGCACAAGTAGTCCTCTTTGGTAACTTCATCAGGTTAACACCTCATTTTTAGGTATTCATGCTGCTGTTACTGACATGCCCTCCTGAATTCTCTCAGTTGAATGAGGATTGATTCTCTGGTTTGATGGTAAGAGGCAAGTTCGGGAATATGCTGTGCCGTGATTCCGTACGTTTTGTTGGAGTACAATTCTACTGCTGTTGGTGGAAGGAAAGAGCTAAACTCTTGCACTGTAAGCCGTATATGCAAAAGCTACATTCAGTATCATGAACACTGATAGGCCAAGAAATGAAATGCGAGCATCACTGTACAATGATGTAGGATCACAACTGCAGCAAGGGGAGATTAAGATCCAACGTGACCTAGGATTAGGGAAAGAAGCAGCTGATCAGATTATCTCATTCATAGTCACAAAGAGACTCTGTGAGATTATTGTACTGTTGGAGGTGAGGATGGAGGAGGTTGGGGAGATGGAGAGCCCTTCAAAAGAAACTAATCTGCCTGAGAGTTATGGGATCGACTTGATTGCCATGCATTTAATAGAAAGTTAATTGAAACTGTTTTTATCCCCAATAGATAACAAAACAATAGAAACAAAACCCAGAATCCATGGTTCAGAGATGGGTGTCAATAGCCCATAAACATCCAACTCCTGCAATTATTCAGCAAACGTATGTGTGATTACCCAGTCCTGATGAACCAGAAAACCGCTGTTCACTCTGTGCAGATGGATATCGATGTGGGGAAGTATTGGCCGAGCGGAATAGTCGCTCGACAGTTAATCCAAAGCCCCAGATAAAGTTCTGAAGACCTGGGTTCAAAGCCTGCTGCAGCACTTGGGGGAATTTGATTTCTATTTTTAAAAATTCTGGAATTTAAGAATCTAATGATGACCATTAATCGATTGTCAGAAAAACCCATCTGGTTCAGTAATGCCCTTTCAGGAAGGAAGCTGCCATCCTTACCTGATCTGTCCTGCATTGTGACTTCAGACCCCACAGCAATGTGATCGACTCTTACCTGCCCCCTGGGCAATTAGGGATGGGCAGTAAATGCTGCCTGGCCAGCGATACCCTCATCCTGTGAATTAATAAAGGAAAATAAAAGTCTCTACTCAGTGTGAATGTTGTGAACATTTCCAAAGCTAAGTTCTCTATGTGCAAAACTTTATGAACTGCCAAAACCATTGTTCATTACTTGGTGTGAACAAGAGAAAAAATATCAACTTGTGGTTATGAGGAAATTCACTGGTGTCTCAGCAGGATAGATGCCTGAGTGAATCCCTCCCCCCTTCCCCCCTTCCCCCTTCCCCCCCCACACCCCCGCCCGCCCACACACACACACACACACACACACACAGAGCAGGTGAACAGCTTCTCCCCAGTCTGACTGGTTTGGCCAGTTTCCAGGTGGGATGGGTAAATAATTCCCTTCTGGCATTCTCCACATTTCCAGAGTCTGTCCCTAGTCTGGCTGCATTGGTGTTTTGCCATTTCAGATAAATGCTCGTAGACTGTTACACACACCGTTAGCCCGCCCCCTCTCCCCCACCCCAGAACCCAGTATAAAGCAGTGAACATTATCTCCCGCGGTGGAGGGACAGCCTGTATTAGTCTGTGTAGGAACACTGAACAGATTTATCTCAATGACAATTTAATTGGTGACCAGAGCAAGTTAAGTAGGTCCAAATAAAATGCATTATAGCTCGGAAAGAGGCCCATCAAATCCAAACTGGCTCTCTGTAGCAGAATCCAACATTCTCATTCCCCATCAGTCCCCCAAACTCTGCAATTTTATTTCCCTCAGATCTGACATAATTGTTTTTATCAATCATTCATCTTCTCTGCTTGCACCACCGTAATAGGCAGCATGTTCTGCAATATTTCCAGCCAATACAGCAAAGACACTTACTCATCTCCCACTGTCTTAAAACCTCACATCTGGTCTTAATTCTTGTGCCATCACCTATCAAATACAGATATTTTTGTCTGCTATATCTAGGTCTGTTATAATCTTATACAGCTTTATCAAAAATATATTTAACTTGTTTATTTCAAAGAAAATAGCAATCTCTTCAAATCAATTCAGTGACTGCATTTTCTTCATCGGTGAACCACTCCAGTAAGTCTGTACTCCCCACACTGAAGATCACTCATATCCTTCCTCCTGAATGTCTGTTTTGTTCCACAAATCCAGATGACACAAGTTTTCTGTACAATAGCAGTAGCTTTATTATCGGACAGCTGGCAAGAATTTCAAAGCATCTTTAAAGTAGCCGAGTGTCTACTTGTACAAACTCATCGTCACGATTCTCTGCCTTACCCACAGAGACAGTATGTTTAATAATAATTAAACAAAGGCATATCTCCCACCCACTGCTTCCAACCTCATAGTCCGGGAACCCCGCACTGCCCGATTCTACCTCCTTCCCAAGATCCACAAGCCTGACCACCCTGGCCGACCCATTGTCTCAGCATGCTGCTGCCCCACTGAACTCATCTCTACCTACCTCGACACTGTCCTCTCCCCCCAGTCCAGGGACTCCCCACATAAGTTCGTGACACCACCCACGCCCTCCACCTCTTCCAAGACTTCTGTTTCCCCGGCCCCCAACGCCTCATCTTCACTATGGATATCCAATCCCTCTTCACCTCCATCAGCCATGACCAGGGCCTGCAAGCCTTCCGTTTTTTTCCTCTCCAGACGTCCCCACCAGTACCCTTCTACCGACACTCTCATTCGTTTGGCCGAACTGGTCCTCACCCTTAACAATTTCTCCTTTGAATCCTCCCACTTCCTCCAGACTAAAGGGGTAGTCATGGGCACACGTATGGGCCCCAGCTATGCCTGTCTCTTTGTTGGCTACGTAGAGCAGTTGATCTTCCGTATTTACACACCGACTCCCACAGCTACCTGGATTACACCTCTTCCCACCCTACCTCTTGCAAAAATGCCATCCCATATTCCCAATTCCTCCGCCTCCGCCGGATCTGCTCCCAGGAGGACCAGTTTCACCACAGAACACAACAGATGGCCTCCTTCTTTCGAGACCGTAATTTCCCTCCCACGTGGTTAAAGATGCCCTCCAACGCATCTCGTCAACATCCCACACCTCCGCCCTCAGACCCCACCCATCCAACCGTAACAAGGACAGAACGCCCCTGGTGCTCACCTTCCACCGCACCAACCTTCGCATAAACCAAGTCATCCGCCGACATTTCCGCCACCTCCAAACAGACCGCACCACCAGGAATATATTTCCCTCCCCACCCCTTTCCGCCTTCCGCAAAGACCGTTCCCTCCGTGACAACCTGGTCAGGTCCATGCCCTCCTACAACCCACCCTCCCATCCTGGCACTTTCCCCTGGCACCGCAGGAACTGTAAAACCTGTGCCCACACCTCCTCCCTCACCTCTATCCAAGGCCCTAAAGGAGCCTTCCACATCATCAAAGTTTTATTTGCACATCCATTAATATATTTTATTGTATACGTTGCTCCCGATGCGGTCTCCTCCAAATTGGGGAGACTGGGCGCCTCCTAGCAGAGCACTTTAGGGAACATCTCTGGGACACCCGCACCAATCAACCACACGCCCCGTGGCCCAACATTTCAACTCCCCCTCCCACTCTGCCGAGGACATGGTGGTCCTGGGCCTCCTTCACCGCCGCTCCCTCACCACCAGACGCCTGGAGGAAGAGCGCCTCATCTTCCGCCTCGGAACACTTCAAACCCAGAGCATCAATTTGGACTTCAACAGCTTCCTCATTTCCCCTTCCCCAACCTCATCCTAGTTTCAAACTTCCAGCTCAGCTCTGTCCCCATGACTTATCTGGACTTGTCCGACCTGCCCAGCTCCTTTTCCACCTATCCACTCCACCCTCTCCTCCCTGACCTATCACCTTCATCTCCTCCCCCACTCACCCATTGTACTCTATGCTACTCTCTCCCCACCCCCACCATCCCCTAGCTTATGTCTCCACGCTTCAGGCTCACTGCCTTTATTCCTGATGAAGGGCTTTTGCCCGAAACGTCGATTTCAAAGCTCCTTGGATGCTGCCTGAACTGCTGTGCTCTTCCAGCACCATTAATTCAGAAAGGCATATCAGTCACATGGGTGATTGCCATTACATAGTTTAAAGCTGGTAATTATGAATTTACAAAGCTTGATGAATGCCAATGTCCTGTGATAATGTGTGATGGATTACAGAAACTGATTATCGTATTGTCCATGATTATGTGTTGACGGGAAGAGATAAAGGCAGAAGGGTTCTTCTTTCAGTAAATGGGGGATTCACTTACCTATGCTAATATGGAGGGGAAGTGAGCCAATGGGAGCAGGAGGCAGTTTAACAGGGTTGCGCCCAGGGCTCTCAGTCTTGTCTGGAAAGGGCAAATTGCTCTGTCTGGGATTATGGTGGAATCCACATGTGTGGCTCCAAGAGGTTCTATTTCGAAGATACGGTCTGCCTCACCCCGACTGAGGTGTTCAGTCTGTATTGAAAGAGTGCAGGCCTTGTACTCTCACAATACGGCAGTAAGACCTTTGGCAGGAGAATGTTTAACCCTTGAGTCGCCAATGCATCCAGAAAGAGAAGCAAAGTATGGAACAGGCCCCTCTGTGGTATTTTAACTTCCTCATCCTGACCAGGAATCTGTTGACCACAATTGGATGCAATGATTGATTGTGACCTAACTAGAACTTTGTCAATGGTCAGCATCTTTTCCATGAGTATGTTATCATTCCCTCTATTAATGAAGTCCAGCATCCTATACGTTTACTCAAAACACTTTATGTTCTCTGTCCTTCAAGGATTTGTACACATTGTCCCCCATTCCTGCTGTCCTGCTCTTTATGTCTGTGCCATTCAAATATATATTCCCTTTCTACATTGCTTCTGTCAAAATGCATCAACTTACTGTGTATTCTAAAGAAGAGACATATTATACTCAAAATATTCTCTCTCGCTCCACACATTCTCCCCTCTGGAAAACAGAACAGTACAGCACCGGAATAATCGGCCCACCATGTCTGTGTGGATCATGATGCCATTCCAAACTGATTCTATCTGCCTGTACATGATCCATATCCCTGTCAACCCATCCTGCTTATGTGTCTGTCCAAATGCCTCTTAAACATTGTGATTGTTTCTGTTTTTACCATCTCTCAGGCAAGTACATTCTAGTCACTGACCACCTCCTGCATAAGAAACTTGTCTGACACAACTCCCTTTTAACTTGCACAGATGTTGTTGGAAATGCTCAGCAGGTCATGCAGCATCTGTGAAGAAATATCAGTTAATGTTTCGGGTCCGGTCCCCCTTCCTCAGAAATGTTAACTAATTTCTCTTCACAGATGCTGCTAGAACTGCTGAGCTTTTTCAGAAACTTCTGTGTTTCTTTCTGGTTTACAGCATCTGCTGCTCTTTCGGTTTTCATTTCCGTTAAACTTGCCCCCTCTCCCCCTAAATCTATGACCTGTGGAATTGGTAATTTCCACTTGGAAAAAGATTCAGATTATTCACTCTGTCTGTGCCTCTCGGATCACTCCACAGCCAGTGACTTTCCAAAGACAACAATCCAAGATTTTCCAACCTCTCCCAATCCAGGCAACATCCTGGTAAACCCATTTCCACCCTCTCCAAAGCCTCCACATCCTCCTTATAATGCGGTGCTCAAAACAGCACACAATACTGCAAAGGTGGCCTAATGACAGTTTTATATTCAGTCCCCTGACAGAAGAAGGCAAACCTGCCACCCACCTTCTTCACCACATTCAGGGAGCTGTGAACTTGCACCTCTGTATATCAACGCTGCTCAGTGCACTTCCTTTTAGTGTATACATTCCTCTTACAATGATCCGCCCAAAACGCATCACGTCACACTTGTCTGAATTAAAACCTATCTGCAATTTCTCCGCATAACCTTCCAACTGATCGCGTCCTTGATGTTTCCTTTGACAACATTCTTCACGATTCACAACTTCTTCACTTTGTGCCATCTACAAACTTGCTAATTAAATCGTTTACATTTTCAGGCTAATCATTTATATGTATTACAAACAACAGATGTCCCAGCTCTGACCCTTGTAGAACAGAGGCACTGGTCACAGACCACCAGCCGGTAACATACCCCTGCACTCTGTTGCTGGGAGAAATATCAAAGAGGAGCCTTGAGTTCTGTGCTGAGCAGCACGACCAATGTTTATTTAGAGCTCCTTACTAATGCATGATGGAAGAGTTCCCTCTCTGGAATTCTGTGACTCCCCCAGCCAAGTCCAGAATTTTGATGTGTTTCTTTCATACGTTCCACTAATACTTCCCCCCTGACC
>NW_025214357.1:24527-27312 GCF_004010195.1 Chiloscyllium plagiosum | reverse complement strand
CTTCCTAGGTTCCCTCTCCGACTGCTCTCATTTTAGTAATTGAGGGAGTGAGGGGTAAATGCTTATCGGTAACTGACAAAGATGCTCCGGTGTTAGCATCATGCAGTTTTGGCCCTTCAACAGCGCGTCAATGAATATTCATGGGCTATGCATATACCTACGTGAACACAGGCCACTCACAATATGAACACCTATCTCCCTTTCTGTGTCTACGTTCCTTGTCTATGTGCCCTTTCCTGCTTCCCTTGTAACATTGTGGGTCTGATTACCCTCCCTGTACTGCAGCTATTCCCCTGTGTTTCTGCATTTGCCTCAGCTCTCATGACGCAATTCAGAGTGTGGTTAGAATTATCTCCCACTGGGAGTCCCATGTTTATAATTACAGTTAAATAGGATCCCATGTCATCTTTTAAATACCTCAAACCTATTCATCATCACAGGTTGGGGGTTGGTAAACCCCCGTGGTCCTTACACACCTCAGTCTTCCTCTCTGTATAATCCTCGATATTATCCTTGGGCCCCTGCGTCACCAAGGTTATTTTCGCCCATTCAGCCTGTCCCGTCCCCAGTGTGTCCCTGCAATATCTGTTAATGCCTGGAGACACTGATCGGTTGTACTCTGGGAGGAACCGGCTTGTACCCCATCCTCTCATTGCAGGGACAGTTTCTGTTGTACACTTCAGGGCATCTTGGCCCGAGGGAGGGTCCATACATCATCTTCGGTGAGACTGTGTACCTCTACTAATTCATCCATATTGTCCCAATAAGGCCCATTATTACCATTTCTCTATCAGGCTGGGTGTTCATTCATCAACATCTGTCATTCAGCGGGTGAACGGTTCAGGTTTAGTTTCTGAAAGTTCCCTTTGTTGCTCCCCCCCCCACCCGTCTGTCCAAGTTTGAGCTTTGATGCACAGCGATGCTATAGATACGGCCTTCTGGGCCTTATAGGGCGGTGGGTCATCCCACCCATTGCCATCCCTCTGTCCATACGTAGACGCTTTGTCATCTAACCCGTTCCTGCCAGTGTCACCATCCTCGCTGCCTTCTGAGGAGAGAGAGAGACTAAGCACCTCCCCCACTGTAACTACCACCTGGCCCTTTGGATTTAAGGCGTCACGTCTGAGAGCCACCACCTTCACTTGTTCCTGTTTCCCATAATAATGTAACACATTCCATCATTCCTGGAATAAAACAGAACAAAATGTGAATTCGGTTTGACTTGAAATATTAATAATTTGACATTCACTTCACTTATCTATAGAGGTGAAAATTGTACTGTGATTATTTAAGTGAATTTAACGTGATCATACAATGAAAATAACTCTGATAATCAACGACAATGAATGAACTGAATAATATGTGATTATTTGTACCAGTTCTTGCATTGAAAATTCGATTTTATTTTAATGCTTGTCACCCATTACGTCATGCATTGTTATTAGGGAATAAAGTAATGGAAGGATATCAGAGAAAATAAATTGTCTTTAATTTTAGCTTCACTACAATAATGAACCAAAACAATATTTGGCCATACGGTTAAACTACATAACAAATTTCCAGTGTCATTATTGATATGAAAACTATTTTAGTTTGCAAGTTGTTTTG
Organism: Chiloscyllium plagiosum; assembly: GCF_004010195.1. Classification (NCBI taxonomy): domain Eukaryota; kingdom Metazoa; phylum Chordata; class Chondrichthyes; order Orectolobiformes; family Hemiscylliidae; genus Chiloscyllium; species Chiloscyllium plagiosum. Next base: position 25,704 of record NW_025214357.1, on the reverse strand, counting down.
CTCTAAGAATAATTGGAAATGTATTGTGATTTGGAATTCACCATTTATAATATATTTTGAAGAGAATAATCAAATGCATTTTTTGGAGGAAATTAGGAATGGAAATAAATATATATTCATTGATATTAATAGTTTTAAAATGTACGTGTTACCAAAACTGGGAGCCGTCAGTTCTCGTAGAGCGGTTGCCAACAACCCACGCTCGGCGGTTAGACGTAACCCCGGAGCAGACTCACCGAACTGGAGACTTTTCCAGCTTTTTATTCTTTTCCAGATATAAACATTCATGTGAACATCAGAGCAAGGCTAAAAAACACATTCCATTAAAAACACATTCCATTCTGGTTATTCACACGGGAAGGTGTATAACAAGATTCACACGGGACCAAGCGACACCTTCCATTTTCGGTTAGATTCACACATGTATTGGGACACAATTTTAACCCTTTCACCACAGTCAATAATGGTCAATAACTGAACATTGAATGATTTTGTTCCTGTCAGAGCAGTGGCCTTGCTTTCAGCTAATTATTCACTTTCCATTTCCTGGTTGTGTTGAATGTTCCAGAACCAGACTCTGAGCAATGTTTCTATTCACTTGTATTGGATTCACTGACAGCCACATGGTCAGTCAGTTTCAGGAGTTTGAATTTAATAATCATCTAGAATTATGATTCTATTGATGAAATTATTCTCGATTGTCAGGAAAAATCACTGATGTCCTTTAGCGAAGGAAGCTGCCATCCTTACCTGATCTAGTCTACATGTGACCCGTGACCCACAGCAATATGGTTGACTCTTACCTGCCCTCTGGGTAATAAATGCTGCCCATAGCCAGTGGCACCTACATCCAGTGAATGAATTTTCAACAAAATAGTCCTGGGTCATTCATGTGAGAAGCAGGAGGTGACCATTCAGCCCCTCAAGTCCACTCCATCATTCAATAAGGCCAGGCCTGATCTGTTAGTGATTTGTGTTCCATCTTCCCCCAACGTCCCTTAGCAAGAATCTATCAACCTGTGTCTTAAAAATATTCATTGAGCCCACCTTCTGGGGCAGAGAGTTCCAAAGTTGCACAGCCCTCTGAGGAAATAAATCTCCTCATCTCGTCCTGAAAGGGTGAATCTAATTTTAAAGCAGTTCTCTCGAGTTCACGTATGACCCACAAGAGGAAACA
>NW_025214357.1:0-797 GCF_004010195.1 Chiloscyllium plagiosum | reverse complement strand
ACATTCTTCCCCCTCTCTGAAACGTCCTTGATCCTGGCACCAGGGAAGCAACACACCATTCTGATTTTTCACTGCTGGCCACAGAACCATTTGTCTTTACCTTGGACTAGAAAGTCCCCTAACACAACTGATCTCTTGGAACCCAATGTACATTAGAGCCAGTCTCAATACCAGCACTTGGCTGTTCGTGCTACATTCCCCTGAGAATCCATCACCCCCTACATTTTCCAAAACAGTATACTTGTTTGAAATGGGGATAGCCACAGAAGACCCCTACACTAACTGCCTACCTATCTTGCCTTTCCTGGTGTTAACCCATCTATGTGACTGTATCTGTGATTTTTCCCCCTTCCTATAACTGCCATCCATCACATCCCCTTGCTCTTGTAAATTCCTCATTGCCTCTAAATGTCTCTCCAACCAATCCATTCGATCTGATAGGATTTACAACTGATCGTATTTATTGCAGATATACTCCGCAGTAACCCGTAAACTCTCCCTAAACTCCCACGTCCGACAAGAAAAGCATATCACTCTACTAAACGCCATTTTTGCTCCTTCACAATCTACAGATCCAGAAAATAGCACCGTCTTATTCTTCTAGAAAACCCTGCTCCAGGTTAAATGAATACTTATGGCTTATATTTTAATCAGGAGACATATCTCAATAAAACATATAATCAAAAAAGAACTCACTCTACTCACTATGGCAGACTTACTGTAAGACCAAGCTTAAATATTAACTTCTGTTTCTGTGCTGTGACCTCTCCCAAAAAGGTTCCTCCAAGATTAGTTGT
>NW_025214356.1:40438-42253 GCF_004010195.1 Chiloscyllium plagiosum | reverse complement strand
TTGAAAGATCGCTTCCATTCACATCCATTAGCCAAATGTGGCCGTGCATAATCTTTGTGTGTCCCATCTAATCTCCCTGAATTTTATGACTTTCAAAATTGAATTCAAACCTTCACTTCGTTTTTTTGTTTTGCTATTGTATGGATGAATGATATACGAAGAGAGTGTGCCATCACATGCCACTTGCAGAGTATGGCTGTCAAGCTTCGACAAATGAGGCAACCTTCACTACAGACACTCAAATTTCATCAACCAGAGTACATGTAGTGCTTTTGACAAATTTCCGTGTTTCTTTCAGATGATGTGCAACATGTAGGCACTGAACGGCATCAGTGGAAGAGATTACTTCACAATGAACATATTGTTGATTGTGGGATTTTACAGTACATCCACCTGTTCTACTGTTCATAAAGTATAACAACTCACCAGTAATTCGTTGTTATCCCAAGAAACAGGGGGAATATTTCCCTTTCAACCTTCGTTTCCCTGGTCTCAGTTTTCTGCTTCTTCTGATCACCCCATTCATTCTTCATCATCTGTTTTGCCTCTCTTTCTCTCCGTGCCTGTCGCTAACTCTGTCACTATCAATGATTAAGCACTTTCATTAAACCTCTCTCCCAGTCTTCTTATACCTCCTTCCCCACCTTTCCTCTCTTAATTTTCATTATATCTTTCGTTCTGTATTCTGTGCTCTCCTGCAGTTTTACAAGATGATTCATCAGTTCCGTTGTCCCATGGTTGATTGCCCATTGAGAAGGTGAGAGTGAACTGTTTTTTTAAAATCAATCAATAGATCTATAGTGCAGATACAGAGGGAATTCCAGGGTTTTGACCCAGTGACACTGAATGGATGTTACAATATTTCCAAATCAGCGCAGTAAGTGGCTTGGAAGGGAACTTCCAAGTGGTAGTGTTCCCATGTATCTCCTGTCCGTTTCCTTGTACATATTCGTCGGAAGAGGCTTTCGAAGCATATTAACAGAATTTCTGGACGGCACCTTTTTTGAGAATAGTATACATAAAGCGGTGGATACATGTGAATGCGGACACAAAGCATCCCGTCTGTTTTACCTACAAAGCTGGTGCTAAAGATGTATAGTTTCTTTCTTGCATACCAATTTCCCTTTAAGTTTGTCTTGGATCAAGAGGCCCGGTTTCAATGAGACTTGTACTTGTAGTGTCCATCAGGTAATCAATTGTATCTTGAATGGTGTGGAGGTTCTTGAGTTTTAATGTAGCTGCACCCATCCAGGCTATTGACGAGTATTCTGTCGCATTTCTGACTTGTGCATATTTGATGATGGCTCATGAAAAACCTATGCTCGACACGTCGATCCTCCTGGTCTTCCGATGTTGCGTGACTGGCTGTGCTTTTCCAGCTCCACACTCTCGACTTTCATCTTCAGCATCTTCCGTTTTCACTTTCTCCCAGGTTTTGGAGGAGGTCAGGAAAGTCACACACTGCAGAGCTCTCAGCCACTGACGCGCCCTTCGAAGCATTGTTCGCATTTGGTGAATCCTGTTCAGTTTCTTGTCTATGACAAATCCTTTGACGTTAGCTGTCAGGGCATTCAATGATGTCAATGCTATTGACCAATGTGTGGGGGGCGGGGCTAGTTAGATTCTATCCCAATAGCCATTTCCAGAATATTAATGATTAAGGATTTGAGATGATCATTAGCACCAAGGACTGATGGTTAGATTCTCTCAAAGGTAACCTCGAATTTGTTGATACAGAGAGAAGAATGTGATTGAATGCCAAGGAGCCAGCGTTAATTCCATATGAATGGTAATGGCCAACATATTGATAGTTGG
>NW_025214356.1:37106-38924 GCF_004010195.1 Chiloscyllium plagiosum | reverse complement strand
ACCCACAATCTTACATTCCCATACACTGATGCAGAGCGTCTCTCCCACAAAGAAATCTCTCTCAGACACTCACTATGCACTCCCATACTCGCACGCACACTCTGATGGACAATTGCACTTACACTCACACAGATACACACAGTCTCCCAAAGACACTATTAACCTCATGCAGCCCTCCCCCCCACACCCACACACACATGCACAGATGCATGCTTAAACATTGTGCGGTGAATTTGTGCTTGCCGAATTATTTATTTTTTGCTCCTCTTGCGTGGTGCTGTTCGGCATTGTGACACTGCGATAATCGATTCAGTACAAGATGATTCAAAAGACCCAAGAGCTGAGTTGATCAGAACCAAACAAGTTCGCAACGAGACCAGTGAGCCCCTTTTCGTTGGGCTGAGCAACTCGAAATGTTGAATCTGTGATAGGTTTCAGAATTTTAAAATTCCAAGTGAGATAGGGTGCAGACATGCAATTACCCGCCTCACGGTACCTGGATAGTGTTAGCTCACCCCCGGCCAAGCAGTGAGGAAGGGCCAATACTGTATCCTGCCTAAACGTTCGTTGAGGAGAGAGCAGAAAGCGCATCATTGATGTGAGAAATTTGAGAGTCTCACTTAGTTAATTAACATCTGATACAGTCTGGATATGCTTCATCTTAATAACTCGGCCCTTCAGAGCCTACATCCGAATTTCACCACCTCCTTCACCGGAACAAACTGCTGATCATGATCTTCATTCCTGCACAGTGGACCAAAAAGATGTCTATACGATGAATTGGACAATGCACGTGTTCCGAGCTGCGAATGATCTGGAATTGCGTGTGAACACTGGAGCATAAATGAGACATTCGTCCCATCAAGGATGCTCAGCCATTCAATGTGATGCGGCTGATCTGATCATCCCTGCCTCTAGTTTCCTCCTTTTGCCCCTGAATGCACAATTCACTTCCTTATTAAAGAGCTATCTCTGCATCTCAGCCTTGAATATACTGACTGACCCAACCTCAAACGCTCGTACGCGTTAGGGATTCCACCGATTCACGTCCCTCAGACAAAGACCCTCAAACAAGAAAGTACATGTTCAACACTGACCCTTCAATTGTGCTCTCTCCATCAACACTCAGCCTCCGACAGATTGGTACTCCCTCAGCACTAACCGTTTGTCAGTGCGCCGCTCAATCAGCAAGGACCCGCCTACCATGCCGACCTCATTCAGTGCTGACATTCTGGCAGTGCAAAATTCATTCAGCGCTCTCCCTCCAACAGTGAGGACCTTCCTCAGTGTTGACCCTACGACAGTGAGGTGTTGCCTCAACTCTGACTCAAAGAGTGCGGCACTTCCTCAACAATGACCATCTGACAGTGTGTCACTCCCTCAGAACTGACCCTCTGACAGTGTGGAGCTAACCTCAGCCAGCAGTGACTCTCTGACAACGTGTCACTGCCTCAGAACGACCCTTTCTCAGTGTAGCGCTATTGCGGCACTGTCTCTCTGACAATGGGACTCCCCCCGTTCTGACACTTCAGCAATGCAACACTCCCTCAACACAAACACTCTGGCAGAGCCTACTTCTTCAGGAACGAACTTCTGACGATACCCACATCCTCAGCGTTCAGCATGCAATAGTAATTTCTTTCTCACCACTGACCCTCCGACATTGTCATTTCAGTCAGCACTGACCCACTGATAGAGTCCCCATCGTCTGCACCAACACTGTACCAGCGCCCTCTCCCACAATATCAGATATTTTAGCCATATGAAGCCATAGTTAGATTGCACAATTTTAGCAAAACCACATTTCTCGGACACACT
>NW_025214356.1:34262-36345 GCF_004010195.1 Chiloscyllium plagiosum | reverse complement strand
GAAATGTGCGTAGTGTTTTATTTGATATGTAAGTGAGGGATATGGAGAACAGAACATGTGTGTGTTCCAAAGAATTCGAACTATGTGGTGTGCAAATCAGAAGACTGTACAATGCTCCATTTTATTGACCAAGGGAAATAGAAACTGGAACTGTGCTCAATTTTCTGAATATTGGATACTACAATAAGATCTCCTTTCATTCATCTAAACTCCAAAAATTGCAGGCTCAATCTACGTTAACACTCCTTCGACGACTTTTCCTCCATGCGTGGACCAGGCAGTCAATCCTCTGTGGACTGCCTACAATGGCAGCATATATTTGCATCGTTAATAGACTCAAATATTTTATCCATGTCCAGCCGTATTTAGATATCTACATTGCACAATTTTAGAAAGACAGCATGACTTTTGCGCACCATTCCAATTGCTATCTATCGGACACATTATACTTTGATGCTTTATATTTGAAATACATGGATGGACTCCCCCTGATCATCCTGTTACAGAACTTTCTGCATTCTTTCTCCACTTTATAATATTGAGTTACTCTATTCTTCCCTGTAAAATAAATGCACAACCACACATTTACCCACATTATATTGCAACTTCCATTTTTTTCCCATCCACATAACTTCTCCATGTAACTCTGCAGTCCCTTTGCAAGATCCTAACTACCTGCCTTCGAAACTATTTTTATGTCCTTTGCAAATTTGGGTTTGGTGCATTCGACTCACTCGTTCAAGTCATTATTGTAGACTGTATGCAGTTGTACCCCAAGCATTGACCCCTGTGGCCATCCCGGAGTTACAGGATGTCATCCTGAAACGGTCCCCTTGTCACAACTCTCTGATTTTAAATAGTTAGCCTATCCTTGATCCGTCCGAATACAATGTTTTCAACATCTTGTTCTCTAATGTCATTAAACATCTTAATGTGTTTCAAACTCTTTCTGAAAGCAGGCTTTACAAAAAAAAACTCGTTCAGAAATAAGTCATCAGCATAAGCAGCTTATTTTAAGGGACTCCAGACTAATATATTAACTGGAGATGCACCGTCATGCTTAACGGAATCCCAGTTTTCAGTTGAAGTCATAACACTGTTGTGGACATAATGGCAACTCTTCTCTGAGATGTGATCATTTTTATGGTTGTTGCTGAAGTTAAACGGATGAAACTTTCTAATCCTTAGAATGACATCTTCGCAACAATGTTTCTGCTGTTTAAGATAATTGTTTACATAATTCGTTATGTTAAAATATAATGTTGCAGTGTTTTCTGTTGATCCTATGCTGCAGCCTCTGATGAACTCATTCATTGACAGGCTTCGATGGTAGGTGCAAAGAAAACAATTTCACCCTTATGGCCCATCAAGCCAGGCTTCAGTGTGGCTCCTTACTTTTACACGATGACCACAAGCTGGGATCATTTCAATTTGGAAAACAAAACTTTGCACGTTACTCCGAGTGAAATAAGACTCAGAGTCTTAATTCTGGGACCATAATTCTGGGAGGACCGTGCAGCTCATATTGAGGAAAATGTTGTCAAGAAATGTCCCGTGGTGCTCCAAAATGGTCATGAGGCACATGAGCAGCTCATTGGACACGTGACCATGATTTGCCAGAAAACTTTTTGTTTGCTGGAACGTCTTAAAGGAGGAGACGCAGAGAGAGATGGAGACAGCGAAGTGGTAGTGAGAGAGCGAGTTGGAGAAAAACAGAGATAGGCCGATAGAGATGGAGAGAAAGGGAGATAAAGGACAACAGAGTAAGAAAGAGAAAAGCAAGTGAAAGACAGAGGAAGTGATAGAGACAGAGATGGAACTGAGGGCAGATTTAGACTAAAATATAGAGTCGAAACTAGAATCAAGACATGCACGCACACACATAAAAAGAGAGATAGCAATAGTGAAGAAATGAGATATGGAGAGAAGCGGAGCGAGAGAGAGAGAGAGAGAGAGAGGAAGAGGTTGGCACGAGGGGATTTATGATCAGAATAGCTGATGGATTTTTGGAAAATTGGTTAAAATGCTCCAGCACACACCAGGCCAAAATTGGAGAAGCACAGACGTCTTGATATCGATTTCA
>NW_025214356.1:16168-33996 GCF_004010195.1 Chiloscyllium plagiosum | reverse complement strand
AAATACAAGATGATAACGATAGCTCCTTGGTGAGATAGCGTTTCAGACTATTGGAGACCTTAATTAAGCACATAAAATTCAAAGCGGGACTTGACAAGGGAGATGCGCAGAAGCTGTTTACCCCGTTTCAAGGATCATGGGTAAAAGACCCATGAAAAGAGATAAGTATTACCAAATCAGACACTTCAATATCTGACCAGATTCGATGGGCTGAAAGGCTTACTTGTGCCCCTCCATCAGCTGAACTTGTAAAGCCAAGGTTGATAGTTGTCTGCCTGGGGCAAAGAAAGAGTTTTGAAGAGAGAGAAATCATCAAGATTTAAAGGCAGTGTTATTGTATCACTGAAGGGGTCTGTTCTGTCCTTTATTCCTTGCAAGCTGTACAAGCGCCATGCTGCTAACTCCTCTTCACTTCTTGGAGGTTTTAATTTAATCTGCGTCCAATACCACGCAACCACACTTCACCCCCAGGCAGGACATTCGGCATCACAACCCCTCAGTGATTGATGCATTAATTTATCACACTTACACTCTGCCCTCGTTACAGATTACTTGATTTATCTTACGCTGCGGAAGTTGGCAATTTGACCCATCGAGTCCATACCAACACTCCAAAGAGAATCTCACTAGATCCACTGCATCCCTCCAAGTCTGTACTTCCCATGGCTAATTCGACTAGCCTGCACATCATGTGCAATTTGTCAGGCCGAATACAATAAACTGCACATCTTTGGAAAGTGGGAGGAAACCAGAACACTCCGATGAAACTCACGCAGAGACAGGGAGAATGTGCACACTCCACATAGAGAGTCGTACAAGGTGCAATTGAGCCCATGTTCTTGATTCGCTAAGGCAGCAGTATTAAGCAGCTTGCCACTGTGCCACGCTATTCCCTCCCTCTCTTTAAATCCCGCTTACAATTACCGAATACAAAGTGACCCAGGAAAGGAAAGCTCAGAAGGGTTTGATTGCGATGGGATTTAGACATTGACAGTCTCGACACGAGAAGCTCCATTAACAAATCCAAAGCAGCCTTTATGCAAATAAATGGCAGGACAGACTGACCGGGCTGAATGGCCTAATCTGCGACTTCCCTGTCTCCACACCCAGAGTGATCTCTGCGATTTGTACTGATCTGCCAAAAATCCCTTCTTCACAATTTCCTGTCAGTAGTAATGGGCTGCCACAGCACCAAGGCAACACGAATCAGTATCAGAGATATCTACATCATCGGGCTCGCTGCTCCCAGCTGCACTCGGCAGGCTGGCACAATACTGTTGTTTTTTTATGGACTCGGAGAGCCTGCTGTCATTATTCATCACACATGTATGTACGGATATGCACACAACCACGCACACACAGAAACACACCGAGACACTGACACACACACAACACAGACACACACACAGAACCTCCCCCACACACTCCCAAACAGACACCCGCACAACCCAGCCCCACACATGCATGCACACACACATCCACGCATACACACCAACTTACACACACTCCAATACACACACCCACACACAGCACATCCATAAGGTATATCCACAAATGCACCTATACCCACCCACTCACACGCAAGCACTTCCACATATAAACACACATGCACATACACGCAGACACACCCACATCCACGCACACACACACACATATACACGCATGCACATGCATACCCACACATCCACACCTACACTCACATACATCGACATGCGTGCATACCAAACACAGACGCACACACATGCACACATAAGTACACACACTGATACATACACAACCACACACCCAGATCCATTCACTCAAATATGCACAAACTCACAGATGCACTCACAAATACAGACACCCACAACCACACACCCACAACCACACACCCACCTCCACAAACACACATGCACATGCACTCACCCATTCACCCACCCAACCATGCACGCACGCACAGACCAAAAGCACACACCCCAACACACACCAGAGGACACAGACATGCACACTCACGCGCAAATGCACAAATACCCACACAAACAGATGTGCACATGCACAGATCCTCACCACACAAACAGATGTGCACATGCACAGATCCTCACACACACGCACACTAAACCACCTATCCAGCCACGCACACATGCACATATTCACCTACTCACACATATACACACACGTGCACACATCCGACATGCACTTCCCTACACAAACGCACTCGCACCATGCATACACGTGTGCAAACACACATATCCACGCATAGACGCACACCGACGCCAACCCCCACACAGACAAACACACGAACACAGACAGCCACATGCACATCCTCATACAACCAAATGCAACAGGATGTGTACACATACACCCACACATCCACGCATAAACAACCATACAAAACAATCACAACCATCAACACCCGCAATCGTTCACAACTACACACCCACATGCACACTCGCAAAACATATACACACATACTCACCCACCCGCACATCCACGCATGCAGCCACCCACAGCCACAGACAGGCACGTACACACTCAAAACCACATGCAATGCACTCCCACATACAAACGCCCACACGTAAGCATAGACACACCAGAACACACACACCGGCACACACTCTCGCATATGCATAAACACACCTACCCACACACCCACACACTTATGCACACACTCACACTTATGCGCACAAACCCACACCAACGCACACACAGGCAGTCTCTCCCATACAGCAACACACACAGCCATAAGCACACGCATACAAACGCACACACCACACTAACATCCACATCAACATGCATGCACAGGCACAGACACATAGGCACATACACCCACACACACACCGATACAAACACCCACACCCACACCCATACACCTTCACATGCCGACACCCGCACACGCACACCCACACACTCACGCATGCACATGCACAAACACAACGACACAAATACCTTCACACACCCACAACCACGAGCACCTCACACACCCACACACTCACGCATGTACATGCACACATCTCACACCAACGCACACATCCTCACACACCCACATGCCCCCACACCCATGCACACACCCACACCCACGCGCATCAATAGTGTACTATCATTTTCACTAATTGCAGACTGTGAGTCAGAAAATTGGGCATCCAGTTGGAGTGTTTGGAACTGAGACGTAGCCTTCCAGACTCATTCCGAGAGAACTGAAGTGTATCCGCAGCCCCTCAGTCCTACAGGTCATGTCACATTCCTGAAGGGACTGACCACACCTTCATTTCCAAGTAGGCGATTCGATATGTGACCTAAACGCCAGGATTGAAAAGAATGTTTCTCGTTCTTATAGTGGTTAGCAACCCGATCTGTAAGGTGGTAATCTCAGATTCAATTCCCTGAACAGGCAAGTGAAATGATTTCGTTTAAACAATGAAAACAGCGACATTGGAAGTAAATCTTGATCTGGAAGTCTTGCCCACAACGATTGCCCACTGGCGACAGTCACGGGAAGTTTCTGTTTGAATCAGACACAGCAGGCCGAAACAATAGCCTGAGTGGAAGGGTACGCCGCTTCAAATTCCAGAGGACATCTCCGTGAGCGTTTTCACACTTGCCTGAATCGGAATTTCTGAAAATCCAATGACCTGATCACGTGAATTCACGACCATTCGCTGGAGCACGATCGTAATGAACCGAGAGTCACCGCCATTTCGAGTTTGCCTCTCAGGAAGAACGATCTAACATCTGAAATGGTGATGGAGAGTACAAATGTGCCCGGAGCTGTTGGCCCGGCTCCACAAAACACCTAGCATTCTTCTCAAACTGAGCTTAGAAATCATTATGCACGTCCAAGAGGTACGTGCCCTTGTCTGTTATCTTGCTGTGTTTCATATCCTACCCTGTAATGCAGTTTAGGCCTTAACACAGGCGGTGGTAGTGTGGTTGGTTGTTGTGGTCCTCTAATGTGATCTGGCACCGAATGATAGCAACCCTGATGGCTTTGAAGAAGACATATACGTCGTTCCATGTCTTCCGACCTGAATGCTGATCTTCAGTAGGAAGTGGATTTCCTGGTTCGTCGAAGGTTTCCAGTTGGAGAACAACCTGATTTACATTTTTGCTGCACAGTCCTCCACACATTTGCTCATGAATCCAAGATGGTGCTACGTACTGATCCAGGTTTTCCAATAATTGCTTGAATACAATCCAGTCCACCGATTCCAAGAACTCCAGGAGATGGTTCTCTACTGCTTCTGACCAGCATCGTATCACTTTTTGTGAAGGGTCCTACTTCAAAGAAAAAGGTTTCAGCTTCTGCTTGTGAGCTGGGAGGAGGAATACAGCGGTGTGATCTGACTTTCCGAAGTTTGGACAGGGTATAATGAAGTACATTGACTCTACATGGAACTCCAAACGCACAGCACCGTGGTTGCCATTGACTCCCTCCGTCTATACGTGTGACCCCAGTCCACACCAGTTTGGCTATCATTAACCTACTGTGGGGTCTGTATGCAAATCCTGACCAAAAGCACTGTGCTTACCACCGACCTGCTCTATGTATACATGTGACTCCCTGCTCGTAACACTATGTTTCACCTCAACCAGGTCTATCTTGCACGAGATTCCAGAACCATAGCACTGAGGGTACCACTCACATGCTCTGTCCCTAGGTGTGACTCCAGATTCACTTCGCAAATTTTTGGTTTGACTTGTTCTGACTGTGCATGTGACCACAGAACCACTTCGGTCAGTTCTGACAAGGGTAATTCGACCTGAAAAGTTGGCAATGCCTTCTCTCCACAGTTGCTGCCTGATCCATTGAGCGGGGCCAGCAGTTTCTGTGATGATGATTTATTGAGTTTGGGGAACGTGGCCTTAGAGTCTGAGTGACCAAATATTGGCAATGTGTTGTGTGCCCGGATTATTTCAGGGACCATGCCTCGCAGCCTCTCCTGTTTTTAACAGAACATTTCATTCTGTGCGTTTTACCACGAAATGGTGCATTCACCTCCTCGAAACACACAAACCTGCTAGATATTTCCCTTAATGTTTGAACAATGCGGACAGGAATTTGTGTGATTGATGGTCGTTTGGTGTTTGGTACGCAAGCAGATAGAATTTTGTTTCCTACTCTATCCCAGTGCAGAAACCAATTTCATTTCGAATCTTTGAACTCAGATGTGAGGCAGTGGATATTCTCAGACAATTGTCAAAACCGACCGCTGAGTGGAGAAACATGCCCTTTCCACCCCCAAGTTAAAGGTATAAAATAAAGGCGTGAAGTTGGTTGTTGGCTGTGGTTTGTGTATGTTCGAGCACAGAATAACATAATCAGGAAGTCGAGGGGAGGCTTTTCAGCCCATCGAGTCCTATACCAAGAAATACTATTCTAAATATTCACCAGTCCCACATACCAAAACGTGGCTGTAGACTTGAAAGTGAATCATCCAATGGCGTTTTAAAGATTGTGAGATGTCGTTCCTCACCTGCCCTTCCAGACAAACAGTTGAAAATCCTTTGCTTGAATGTTCATCCAGAAACCCAGATGATGTTCTGGGAACCTGGGTTTGAATCCCGCCCTGGCAGATAGTGGAATTTGAAATCAAATATTAAAAGGAATATGGAATTTTTACGCTGATGATAAGAATGATTCGGAAAACACAAGTGGTTCACCAATGTCCTTTAGGGAAGGAAAGTGTTATCCATCCGTAGTCTATATCTGGCACCAGATCCATAGAAATGATGTTGACATCTAAGTGGTGTTTAGATGGGCAATAAATGCTGCCTAACCAGAGACGCTGTCATCTGTAAATAACATAAAATCATCAGCTACGTTTCAAATACAAATTGTGTCTCTTTGTCATTAACTCTCGAGTGTGGTGTGCAGCTGTTTTTTTTTCTTCACTGTCTCCATGCCCCTCATGACCTCATACACCTCAAACAGGCCTTCTCAGTAGCTTCTCTGCTGCAATCAAAAGAAGCTGGCCATATCCAGTGTCTCTTCACACCTAAGTTGCTCAATAGTACACGGGAAATCACATTAAATGAATTTATTCTTCTTCCTGCATGTGTGGGCCAAATTAATTGCATCTGCCTGCACATGGACTACATCTCGTTGTTCTCTGCTTGGTCATATGTATGTCAAAATATTGCCATCATATTTGTTTCCAGTATCGCCTCTGGTAATGTGATCCAGACGCCTACCACTCTGCGTGCAAAACCCTTTCCTCACGCATTTCCTTTCCAGATTTGCCCTCACAACATAAATAATACCCACCAGTATTTGACATAACAAGCCTGGGCGAGCTCTCCAGCTGGGTAACCTATTCACGGTTCACATAATTCGAGGTATTTTTAGCCAGACTGCACCCAGCCTTCAACAATCAAGGGAAAACCTCTCCTGACAAGTGGTATACTGTAAAACAGGCAACATTCTGGTCAAAATAACTGCATAGGGGCTTGTACCTCAATTCCCTCTTTACTTGCATTGGCACAGTATACTGACTGTGGCCAGACATCTCGGAGGAGGTCTCTCAACTGTGGAGACTTTGGATGCCCTCTCTACATCTTTCATTCAGGAATCTTTGACTTCCCCAAGTTATCAACCCGAATAAAGGTCACATCGTCAATACAATCCACCTGTTTCCAATCACTAAACGGTAAACCTTTTTTTGCACGTTCTTCAAGGCATCCAAATCCTTCCTACAGTACAGAGGCCATAATTACACATGGTTCTCCAGCTGCGGCCTCAGCAAAGCCCCCCCCTGCACTAAATTAAACTCCTCCAGTGAAAATGCCATCAATGCGCCTTACCCATTTTCTGATCTCCTCCTTCTTCCCAGACACTCTGTTAAGTGACTAATCTGAATGGGAAATGAGACACGGAAACTCGTCGCTTGCCAGTGTCACACAGTTTTTAATCACATCACTGAAAATAAACGATGGTTCTCAGTTTATTGGATTGACACCATAGAATAGAAGCTGAATTGCTGAGATGAGGCATCTCCCCGGTCGGAAATGCTGATGCTTTGCAGCATTGCATGTCGCCTTTTCTTCTTCGATGTCAGAAATGTACACAACATAATTAGAAGTACAGGCAAGTACCTAGGAACATTATTCAAACATAATGCTTCACTGCATTAACTTCTGAGGAAAATACATGCAAAGCGTTGTACGAGTAGAGAGAATGAAAAGAGAAAGAAATGCTCATTGATATCTGCAGTGTGGCAAGTAGGAACTTTCCCCTGTGCTCTCAATGACCTACATAAGGCCAGAACAATGCAAATTGATATCTCCCCGTTTTAACCAGAATTTATTGGGAGCCACAACAGTACAGGTAGCTCAAATTGTGTTCAACTTACTCTGTATGGTGCTGTAGGTTTCGCCTAATGTTGACAGAACCAACTCAAATTCACACAGTGAGTATCAATGTGAAGGTTGAGAGGGACTGTGGCGTCCTCCAGTAGTTTGCCAACAGAGGGTGAGATGTATCAGAGGCTTTGGTAGGCTTAGAAATATAGCCTAGAAGTGCACACAATACGTTGGCTGTGTTCTGTGCATCGTTTTGTACAGTTCCTGCAGTAGCTTTCTCAGCGACGTAACGAGTATTTCAGATCGTTAGTTAAGAGCTGAAGGACAGTGTGAGACTGGGACAGTGCTCTGAGAAGCTGAGGAAGAGGTCTGCAAAACTGTGTTGTTTCTATTAGACCCCTGGTTTTGGAACAGCATTTGAATGCCTGAGGGATGGACCACACTTCTGACCACAACTATGTACTCTCAGCCGACTTGCCAATATTGCAAACTGGAAGGTTATCAAGGCTGAACCCAGGTTGGAGCGGGAGTTTATAAAGTGTAGATTGGGCCACACTCATTGCACTTTAAAAGTGTAAGAGGCGACATTATTGAAATATCCAAGATTTTAAGGAGCGTGTAAAGGTAGATGCAGAAAGGCAGTTTCCCCAGTGGTAAAGCCTAGAACCGGGGGCATCATCGCAGAATTCTGGGTCACCCATTGAGTTTGAATTTCTTGTCTCAGAGCTAGTTGAATCTTCGGAATTCTTTACCGCAGAGAAATGTGGAGGTTGGTTCGGTCAGTATATTTAAGGCTGTGACAAAGTTTCGTCAGGATGGGGAATCGAGAGTTATGAGGAAAAGGCAGGAAATGTGAGTAAGGATGATGCGAACAGTCACGATCTTTTGGAGTGCAGTCTCGATGAGCATTCAATGGCGTGAAATCGTCTTTGGGGTTGTGAGACCAAACGACACACAATACTCCAAGTACGTTCTCGCCATCGCCCTGTATAACTTCAGTGAGTCATTCCGATTTCTGAACTGCATTGCATTTGCAATGAATGCCGCCATATCATTTGCCTTCCACATGGCTTGCAGCAACGCAGGAAGTCACTAAATTTTTGATTCCAAGCAACTTGAGAAAGAAGGTCAGACAGGATCATGACTGGTTCCGTTTCAGAGGACATTTCGAACAAAATAACATGCGCACAACAAAAATGTTTAATAATTATATCATGGAGCAGGCCAGGCACCCCATCAAAATATTTCAAGGAAATAGAGGAGACCCTTTCTTGGCTAATTGTTTGAAGCAGATGCAGAGAGGATATTCGAGCTGGCCCCACCACTTAGTTTGAAACCAAACAGAATTAATTTGCAAGATTATCGAATGAACTATAAAGAATAGCTACAGAATATAGATTAATTTCACCGATCTGAAAACTGAACAAATCATCCCAATTTAATGATGTTGCAAATTACTGCAACAATCTTCATAAACACGGCCTTGGCACAAAATATGAAATCAAACATAGGTCCACGGCGGAGAGAGAGCAGAGAGATTCAGCATCGAACACGTTCTTCCATGGAGCTGTTTCTTTGACAAGAGCCACAAAACTGACTGGCGACATGCTCTGAACAGCCAGACTGCTCGAAATCAAACCTAACCAATGACAAGATAACCGTGTTAAAGGAGCAATATCGTCGGACTTGGGAGACAGCTGGTGGTAATTTATCTTCACAGTTACCATATCCTAGACGAGGGGAGAGCTTGAGAAACTCGGATCAGCGCGGTATTAATGACTTGGAGCAAGGAAGTGAACATCCACTCGCCAAAATTGTAGACGACTTTACGATCGGTGGAATGGCAACTTGTGAGCATGATCGAAACAGCTTATTGAAATATATTAATTGTTCAAGTCAGTGGGCAGAAAATTGACTAATATTGTATAACATTGAAAGACCTGAAGATATTTATTTTGGGAGGGGGAAAAAAGAACCGTTTTTTTTTTACATGATGGAAACTGCAACATCATGGGACTTGTGAGGAAATGTTCCCAAAGCAGAAAACGCTGGCACAGAGGGGCAAAAGGCATCCAGAAAGGCTAATGGAATGTTCATTCTTATTTCAAGATTTTCAAGTATCACATCAGGGAAGTCTGACTGCACCTGATCAAGATGCTGGGGAGGCAACGTCTGGAAAATTATGCAAAGTGTTTGCTCCCTTATGGAAGGAAAGATGTAATTTCATTGGAGACAGATCACGGAAGGATGCTTCCAGGTTTGAAGAGAATATCTCATATGGAAAACCAAAGTCTGTTGCGAACTATGGACTGAAGTTTACGAGAATGAGAGATGCTCTCACGAGAAATATGCATGATTCTGAAGCGTGCTTAACAGGGAAAATGCTGATAGGAGGTTTACCAAGACCAGCCTGTCAGAGTCAATAAGCACCAATTTAGAGAGAGATGAGAGGGAATGTCGTCTCTCATGATATTTGAAACTCCGTGTCACAGAGAGTAATGATAACCAGAATCCTTGTTTATATTTAAGACTGAGATAGGTAGAATATTGATCCAACGGGGAATCACGGGTTACAGAGAAAGTCAAGATAGTGGATGAGAGGAATTTTGGGACAGAGACGGTCCTGTTGAATAGCAGAGCAGGTTTGAGAGGCAGAACCACCTACTCCTCATCGTGTCTGACATTACTTTAATATTTTTCTCGTTCACTCCTTCCTAAATGATATTTTCACCGTTCAGACAGTGAGAACTTTAATCTTTCAAGTCATACAATCCTTTACGAAAACATGACTAGAATGGGGTTGTGGGGTGGGGTGGTGGTGGTGGGGGGATTGCAGGGCGGGGCTGGGGATAGTTCGCTCGGGTCAAGGTGGGAATTCGGAAAGCAAACAGAAACCTGTTCACCACTCTCTAATTAAGACGGAGACGCAATGAAATCACTATATTGTAATCAGACAGATTATTCAGTCATATTTGATCACTGAACACTTTTTAGTTGCTGGATTGTCTATGTCAAAACAATGTTTACTTTGTTGGATGGCTGATATTTGGATACTGAGAAGTATGTATCATGTGTTCTGTCCACAGTCGAACAGCATCTGAAGTGATAAATACATACAGTTCCAGATGATTAACAATTGGACACTCGAAAATATGGACATTGCACAATGTCTACAGTAATACAGTATATACAGTGTTGAAGAACTGAGATTTGGACATTCAGCAGCATGCATCATATGTATTATCTGCAATGATTCAATGTCTACAGCGTGGGAGACTCATAATTAAACATTCAGCTTTGTGTAGCCTGTATATGGAAAACAGGACGGCAGAATGAGATGCCGGATGTTTTACAATCTTTACCGTGAGACAATGAAACTTTTGTTGAGCTCTGGGAGACTGAAACGAACTTTGTGGCCGTTAAGTCTGTGTTAGAAGAACTCAATAATAGGCAGTCTTTTGAGGTGGTGACGTGTAAGTGTCCCTATCTTTAGTCCAGACATCTGGGTTCATTGAGCCATGGACTCCCACAGCACGGAGGAGAAAGTGAGGACTGCAGATGCTGGAGATCAGAGACGAAAAATGTATTGCTGGAAAAGCGCTGCAGGTCAGGCTGCATCCAAGAAGCAGGACAATCGACGTTTCGGACATAAGCCCTTCTTCAGGAATGAGTAGGGTGTGCCAAGCAGGCTAAGATAAATGGTAGGGAGGAGGGATTTGGGGAAGGGGTGTTGAGAATGCGATAGGTGGAAGGAGGTCAAGGTGAGGGTGATAGGGCGGAGAAGGGGCGGAGGTGGAGAGGTCGGGAAGAAGATTGCAGGTACCTGGGGGGTGCAGTGAGAGAGGGACTCACTGAAATCCTTGTAGAGAGAGGAAGAGAGCTTCTTCAAGGAAGGCATCCTTGCAAGAGGATTCGCAGTAGGTTTACCTCGGAGAAAGTTAGAAACGTCGATTCTCCTGCTCCTTGGATGCTGCCTGACCTGCTGCGCTTTTCGAACAACACATTTTTCAGCTCTGATCTCCAGTATCTGCAGTTCTCACTTTCTCCCAGTTGATTTTAACCTATTGCGTATCCTCTTGCAAGGATTCCTTCCTTGAAGAAGCTCTCGTCCTCCCTCTACAAGGCTTTCAATGAGTCTCTCTCTCACTGCACGCCCCCCCAGTTACCAGAAATCTTCTTCCCGACCCCTCCGCCCCCATCCCTCTCCGGCCTATCACTCTCACCTTTACCTCCTTCCACCTATCGCATTCCCAATGCCCCTCCCCCAAGTCCCTCTTCCCTATCTTTTATCTTAGCCGCTTTGGCATACTCACCTCATTCCTGAAGAAGGGCTTATGCCCTAAATGTCGATTCTCCTGCTCCTTGGATGCAGCCTGACCTGCTGCGCTTTTCCAGCAACACATTTTTCAGCTCCTACAGCACGGAGACAGGCCCTTTGCCTGAATTGGTCCACGACAATCAAAATGTTAATGATCATAAACTCCATTTCCCTGGACTTGGCCCATATCATCCGAAACATTTCCTATCCATGTATTGGTTCAAATGCATTTTAAATATTGTTAATGCACCTGCTCCAACCACGTCTGCTGTCAGCTCGTTCTATCCATTCCACTCCATATCCATACCATCCTCTGTGTAACACGTTACCCCTTAGTTTCCCTTTTATTGTTTCCGCTCTAAACATAAACTGATGCCTTCTCGTCCGCAATTGCCCATCCGAGCGAAAAAGACTGAGCACATTCACCCTATACATTCCTCTCAAGGTCTTATACACTTCTACAAAATCCTGTCCGACACCCCATCAGTTGCCTTCTGAACATAAATATCCTAAATTGCCCAATCTCTCCCTATAAATCAGATCATTGGGACCTGGCAGCATCCTTGTGAATTTATTTAGCACTCTTTCCAGTTTAGTAACATCCTTCCTATAGCAATGTGAGCAAAACTGAACAGGATACTTCAGGTGCAGCCTCATCAACGTCCTGTACAAATGACACATGACTTCTCAACTTCTATACTCAATGTCCTGGCCGATGAAGGCCAGTGTGCTGTAAGCCTTCTTCACTGCCGTGTCTATCTGTGACTTCACTTTCAGAGAATCATGGACCTGAATTCCAAAGTCCATCTGTTTCACGACACCCCTGAAGGTCCTACGCTTTATAATGAAATCCTACCTTGACGTGACTTTCCACGAAATGCAAGACCACATGTTTATCTGGAGCAAACTCCATTTGCCAATTGTCAGTCCACTTCCCCTGCAGATCAAGGGCTGCTGCAATTTCGGTCACTTTCTTCACTCTCCATGGTTCTGCCTCTTTTAGTGTCAACTGAAAATTTACTCCTCCCGCCATATCCAGTCTCATCCAAATCAGTGATACAGATCACAAAAAATAGTGTGCCCTGTACCGATCCATGAGGCACTCTACGAGTCACAGCCCTCCAGTCAGGCAAACATCCGTCTACTATTACACTCTGCTTTCTACCATCAAGCCAGTTGTGTACCCAATTTGCGAGCACCTCTGGATTCCGTACGAACTGACTTTCCAGAGCAGCCTACCATATGGACACTAATCAAAAAACTTCCTGTTCATGAACACCAACTAGCCACGAAACGACACGACCAACTATCCTTAGTATCCACACACACAGATGACAATCAACATGAATTCGACTGGGAAAGCACTACTATTATAGGACAAGCCAAACAGAGAACAGCCGTGGAATTCCTAGAGGCATGGCACTCATCCACAGATTCAATCAAAAAGCACATTGATCTGGACCCAATATACCGACCATTGCAACGGACAGCTGGAACTGACAAACGGAAGTGGCAGATTCAAACCACAACAAATGCCGAGGGAAAGATAACAGAAGCGCTTCACAGGAGGCTCCCAAGCACAGAGGATGTCACCTAGACAGGGGACGAAACGTCTGCAACACAAATTCCCAGCTCGACGAACAGAACCACAACAACGAGCACCCGAGCTACACATCTTCTCACAAACTTTGAATATATGTCCAAATGTATGTTTATTTTATCTCAGAATCTTCTCACGTAACCTACCTATCACGGATATTCGCCTTACTCGTCTTTCTTTCCCAGGCTTTTACTTACTGCCCTTCTTGAATAAGGGCGCACAATTCGCTATCCTGCAGTCTTCCGGGACGTCACCCATGGCTAATGACAATAAAAAAGTATCAGACAGTCCCCCTGCAACGTCTTCTCTAGCATGTTGAAGGGTTCTAATGTAGATAGAAAAGGCCAGGCAAGGCCTGTCATCGGACAATGAAACAGGCCAGGTGTGAGATTTGAATGTAGGTAAGCAAATCGGTGACAGTGACCACAATTTGGTTGTTTTCCCTTAAGCGATGGAAAGGGAGTGGTATATACCGCAGGGTATGGGACATAGCTGGGGATAAGGCAATTATGATGCAATTAGGCAAGATTTAGTGAAATAAAGTGAACCGTATGGACTTCATTGAAAAGTGGAGCTTGATAAAGGAACAGGTACTGAGCGTTGTTAAGTAAGTGCCTGTCAGACAGGGAGGAAGGAGTCGAGCGAGGGGGGGGCGTAGTTTACTAAAGAAGTTGAATACGTTATCAAGAGGAAGAGGAGGCTTAAGTATATATGACACGTGAAGGCCCAGTTAGGGCGCTTCAAAATTGCAAGTTAGCCTGAAAGGCCTAATGAGAGACCTACGGAGAAACATGAGGGGACATGAGAATCTTTGGCAGGTCAGTTCATGAAAACCCGTAAGTCTTTGTATCGCTACGTCAGGGATAAACGAATGACAAGGTTTAGATTAGGGGCAGTCAAGGATAGTCCTGGGACGTTGTGTGGGGAGTTCGAGGAAATGTGAGAAGCATTAAATGAATATTTCTCGTCCTTACTCACACTGGAAAAGGGTAATGTTGCGAAGGAGAATACTGACATAAAGGATATTAGACAAGGCGGGATTGAGGTTAATAAGGAAGAGATGATAGCAATTTTGTAAGATGTGAAAATAAGTAAGACACTTGGGCCGGATGGGATTCATTCAAGTATTCTCTGGAGGGTCAGGGAGGAGATAGCTGGACATTTGGCTTTAACCTTTCTATCGTCATCGTCTACAGGAATAATGCAAGAAGACAGGAGGAGAGCAAATGTTGGCCCCTTGTTTAAGAAGGGAAGTAGAGTTAACCCTGGAAATTACCTTACTTCAATTGTGAGAGGAATGTTGGAAAGGATTACGAGAGATAGAATTTCTAATCATCTGGCCAGGAACAATTTGATTAGGGCTTGCTTGTCAGCACGATTTTGTAAAGGGTACATCGTGCCTCACAAACGGTATTGAGTTGTTTCAGAAGGTGAACAAATTAGGGGATGCGGGTAACGTTTTTAATGCAGCGTATACAATTTCAATAAAGCGTTTGATGAGGTGTCCGGTGTACGCTGTTGCACAAAATATGGAGGCATAGGATTGAGGGTGGTTTACCGCTTTGGATCAGAGATTGGCTGGCTGATAGAAGACATTGATGGGAAATGTTCATTTTCTACCGGTATACCGCAAGGATCTGTTTTGGGACAGTGCTGTTTTTCAGTTGTTTTGAAGGAACTGAATGAGAGCGTAGAAAGATGGGTTAATGAATTTTCGGATGACACTAAAGTCATTGGAGTTGTGGTCAGTGCCGATAGGATGTTGCAGATTCCAGACCGACACAGATAAGCTGCAGAGCTCGGCTGACAGATTGCAAATGGAGCTTAAGGCGGAAAAGTGTGCATGGTAATATACTTAGCAGTGTGGATGGGCAGAGAGATTTCAGTGTGCATGCCCATATATCCCTGATAGATGCCACACAATTTGATAGGGATACCATGATATTGTATGGTGTGTTCGCTTTTATTGGTAGAGCGATTGAGTTTCGATGCCATCAGGTCATGTTGCTTTACGAATCATTGGTGCAGTTGCACTTGGAGCACTGCATACAGTTTTGGTCACTGCATGAGAGGAATGATGTGGAAAATTTGGAAAGGGCGCAGAAGACATTTACCAGTTTGTTGCCAGGAGGTCTTAAGATGAAAGGCTGATGTCTTTGAGGCTGCTTTCGTTAGAGAGAATGTTGCAAGGTGATGTAATTGAGACATATAAGATGGTGAGAGGATGGATAAGTTGGATAGTGAGAGTGCTTTTCCTCGATTGGGGATGGCTAGCACGAGGGGACATAGTTTGGAAATTGAGGGAAGATTGACGGAGGACAGATGTGAAAAGTAGGTGTTTTAGTCAGAGAATAGTAAGGGCCTGGAACGCCTTCCCTCCAACAGTGGTCCACACTCCAACGTTTGGGGCGTTTAACAGTCATTGGATAAACAATGGATGACAATAGAATAATGTTGGTTAGATGGGCTTCAGATTGGTTTCCCAGTTCAGCGCAAAGATCTGCTGTGACTTTCCTTTCTGATTACATATCGCTTTCCAGGGGTATATTGTATGAGTGAGTGAGCTTCCAGCTCTCGTTGCCATACCATGTTCCAGTTAACCAAACCTGAAAGCGTTTTCCACATTTCTCAAATCAGCCTTTTCTCAGTTCCTATTGGTGCATCTCTACCAGTGACTGAATCTCACCCAACCTCAAACACTGCCTGGAAGCAGACCTCGAGATTTCCCTCCAGTACTCTGGCACCAATATAAAAACCTCTCGATCAGACCATCCAACACTTCACTGCCAACCTTGGGCGTATACTGTGTGAAAATTGCAAGTCTTATCTCCCCGATTAAATAATTGGCCTCACTAATTTGTTAATACATGTCTATCTAACATTCGAAGACACCTTGGGATTATCTCCCGCTCCCGCTATCCACCGTATTTTATAAAGTTGCTCTACTTCTGTTTCGCAGTTGCTTTCCATGGCTCCTCTTGTCCTTTTCTATCTATGAGCATCTGGGAAAAATGCTTCAACTTTCCATCTTCGTGTCATTGCTATTATGTAAATGTTGAGGTTGGGTCCCTGGTTTGCCAATTTTACTATCCGAATGATGTCAACAATGAAGATTCAGCTCGGGCATCAGCTGAGGTAAAGATCATAAGGAATAGGCTCAAACATCACTTATCCAACACGATCTACAATGCATGACTGAAGATGTACCTCTGTTTGTATGAACATCTGGGTGTGTTTGTCGGTGGTGTCTGTGCGAATATTCATGTGTTCCTAAGCATCGTTGACATTGTGTGTGTGTATGTCAGTGCATGTGGTCGGTCCTGGATTTGAGTGTATGCTTGTGCATGTTACTGTTTGAGTCATGAATGAAATGCCTCGCATGGGCATCACAGATTCTGTCCGTCTTTTGTTTTTCACAGTTATTAACTACAGGAGACCCTGACGTATCAAATGAGTTCATTTAATTTTCCAAGTAGATTATACTGCAGCCGAAAATCAGCAAAGGATGAGAACTGACCAGTTCTTAATTTTCAATTTCTTGGTGATGATGCAGGGACCATAAAATGTGGCGTTGGGAACGCATAGAAGGTCAGGCAACACCCAAGGACCAGGAGGGTTGACGTTTCGGGCAGGGGTCTTCAACAGTTCAGGGGAATAGAGGGACGGACTGAATAATGAATACCAGGTTTGGGGCCGGTATAAAAGTAGGTTGGATTACGATAGGTGCACATAGATAGAAGGTGATTGTGTTAGGTCCCTGGGGATGTTGGAACGGATAGGTGGTAAGGAATATGTAAATGTTGTGCAGAACAATAGGATAGTGCCAAGTCAGAGGGGTTGGATGTGAGATGGGCAGGAAGATTTGGAAACTGGTGAAGTCAATGTTGAGGCCATGTGCTTCTAGATCACCGAGATGAAAAATGACATGTGCTTCCTTCAGTTTGTGGGTGGCCTTGTTTAGGCGGTGGAGGAGACCCGGAATGAGCACATCATCGAGGAAGGTGAAATGTTTTGCCACCTTCATTCTCTGTATCCTGGCCCTGTCGAGATTGTGCGCATCTCCATGAACCCTAACTCACTGTTTTAGAAACGTCAATACAGTTGATCAGTGCATTGTTATTATCCTGGAGCCTGTGTCTAATTTCAGATTGTGACGATTGTGAACCATGTTGCCATCGGGGGGCAATGGTCAGAAATGGCAGCGACATAGTCACTACTGTCAGCTCCTTACCAGCCAGCTTCATAGATTCACTGTTGAGAGAAAATGCGAAATGCACCGTTACCATCTCTCTGAAGTGTGATCAGAGGGATAATAGACAATACGTTACAAACGTATGTTCACTTCCACCTGGAAGGGCAAGGGTGGTAAATACACGGGAGCACTTAAAATCGTACTCCAAGACATTCACCATCCTGACTTGGAAATATATCGGTCAATCCGTAAATATTGCCCTGTCCAGATCGTAGAATTTCAAACTTGGCAGTTGGTTATGGGTCAGTCTATAGCACACGGACTGCAAGAAGGAGCTCAACTCCTCCACCACCAATAACCCCATAAACTGTTCTCTAAAATGTGTGTGACAGTGAAAACACGTTGAAGTGGAATCAGAAGAAATGGGAGAGTCGGATTTTGGA
>NW_025214356.1:5322-15668 GCF_004010195.1 Chiloscyllium plagiosum | reverse complement strand
ATTCATTCAATGCTTCTCATATTTCCTCGAACTCCCCACACAACGTCCCAGGACTATCCTTGACTGCCCCTAATCTAAACCTTGTCATTCGTTTATCCCTGACGTAGCGATACAAAGCATTACGGGATTTCTTGAACTGACCTGCTAAAGACTCTCATGTCCCCTCATGTTTCAGGTTAAAATCAACTAGGAGAAAGTGAGAACTGCAGATACTGGAGATCAGAGCTGAAAAATGTGTTGTTCGAAAAGCGCAGCAGGTCAGGCAGCATCCAAGGAGCAGGAGAATCGACGTTTCTAACTTTCTCCGAGTTGATTTTAAACTACTGCGAATCCTCTTGCAAGGATGCCTTCCTTGAAGAAGCTCTCTTCCTCCCTCTACAAGGATTTCAGTGAGTCCCTCTCTCACTGCATCCCCCAGGTACCTGCAATCTTCTTCCCGACGTCTCCGCCTCCGCCCCCTCTCCGCCCTATCACCCTCACCTTAACCTCCTTCCACCTATCGCATTCCCAAAGCCCCTCCCCCAAATCCCTCCTCCCTACCATTTATCTTAGCCTGCTTGGCACACCCTACTCATTCCTGAAGAAGGCCTTATGTCCGAAACGTCGATTCTCCTGCTTCTTGGATGCAGCCTAACCTGCAGCGCTTTTCCAGCAACACATTTTTCATCTCTGATCTCCAGCATCTGCAGTCCTCACTTTCTCCTCCGTGCTGTAGGAGTCCATGGCTCAAAGAACCCAGATCTCTGGGCTAAAGATAGGGACACTTACACGTCACCACCTCAACAGACTGCCTATTACTGAGTTCTTCTAACACAGACTTAACGGCCAAAAAGTTAGTTTCCGTCTCCCAGAGCGCAACAAAAGCTTCATTGTCTCACGGTAAAGATTGTAAAACATCCGGCATCTCATTCTGCTGTCCTGTTTTCCATATACAGACTACACAAAGCTGAATGTTTAATTATCAGTCTCCCATGCTGTAGACATTGAATCATTGCAGATAATACATATGATGCATGCTGCTGAATGTCCAAATTTCAGTTCTTCAATACTGTCCATACTGTATTACTGTCGACATTGTACAATGTCCATATTTTCGAGTGTCCAATTGTTAATCATCTGGAACTGTATGTATTTATCACTTCAGATGCTGTTTGACTGTGGACAGAACACATGATACATACTTCTCAGTACCCAAATATCAGCCATCCAACAGAGTAAACATTGTTTTGACATAGACAATCCAGCAACTAAAAAGTGTTCAGTGATCAAATATGACTGAATAATCTGTCTGATTACAATATAGTGGTTTCATTGCGTCTCCGTCTTAATTAGAGAGTGGTGAACAGGTTTCTGTTTGCTTTCCGAATTCCCACCTTGACCCGAGCGAACTAGCCCCAGCCCCGCCCTGCAAACCCCCCCACCCCTCCCCACAAACCCATTCTAGTCATGTTTTCGTATATCGCATTCCCAACGCCCCTCCCCCAAATCCCTCCTCCCTACCATTTATCTTAGCCTGCTTGGCACACCCTGCTCATTCTTGAAGAAGGCCTTATGTCTGAAACATCGATTCTCCTGCTTCTTGGATGCAGCCTGACCTGCAGCGCTTTTCCAGCAACACATTTTTCATCTCTGATCTCCAGCATCTGCAGTCCTCACTTTCTCCTCCGTGCTGTAGGAGTCCATGGCTCAAAGAACCCAGATCTCTGGACTAAAGATAGGGACACTTTCACGTCACCACCTCAACAGACTGCCTATTATTGAGTTCTTCTAACACAGGCTTAACGGCCAAAAAGTTAGTTTCCGTCTCCCAGAGCTCAACAAAAGCTTCATTGTCTCACGGTAAAGATTGTAAAACATCCAGCATCTCATTCTGCTGTCCTGTTTTCCATATACAGGCTACACAAAGCTGAATGTTTAATTAACAGTCTCCCATGCTGTAGACATTCAATCATTGCAGATAATACATATGATGCATGCTGCTGAATGTCCAAATTTCAGTTCTTCAACACTGTACATACTGTATTACTGTAGACATTGTACAATGTCCATATTTTCGAGTGTCCAATTGTTAATCATCTTATGTATTTATCACTTCAGATGCTGTTTGACTGTGGACAGAACACATGATACATACTTCTCAGTACCCAAATATCAGCCATCCAACAGAGTAAACATTGTTTTGACATAGACAATCCAGCAACTAAAAAGTGTTCAGTGATCAAATATGACTGAATAATCTGTCTGATTACAATATAGTGGTTTCATTGCGTCTCCGTCTTAATTAGAGAGTGGTGAACAGGTTTCTGTTTGCTTTCCGAATTCCCACCTTGACCCGAGCGAACTAGCCCCAGCCCCGCCCTGCAAACCCCCCCACCCCTCCCCACAAACCCATTCTAGTCATGTTTTCGTAAAGGATTGTATGACTTGAAAGATTAAAGTTCTCACTGTCTGAACGGTGAAAATATCATTTAGGAAGGAGTGAACGAGAAAAATATTAAAGTAATGTCAGACACGATGAGGAATAGGTGGTTCTGCATCTCAAACCTCCTCTGCTATTCAACAGGACCGACTCTGTCTCAAAATTCCTCTCATCCACTATCTTGACTTTCTCTGTAAACCGTGATTCCCCGATGGATCAAGATTCTACCTATCTCAGTCTTAAATATAAACAAGGATTTTGGTTATCATTGCTCTCTGTGACACGGAGTTTCAAATATCCTGAGAAACAACATTCCCTCTCATCTCTCTCTAAATTGGTGCTTATTGACTCTGGCACGCTGGTCTTGGTAAACCTCAAATCAGCATTTTCCCTGTTAAGCACGCTTCAGAATCATGCATATTTCTCGTGAGAGCACCTCTCATTATCGTAAACTTCAGTCCATAGCTCGCAACAGACTTTGGTTTTCCATATGAGATATTCTCTTCAAACCTGCAAGCATCCTTCTGTGATCTGTCTCCAATGAAATTACATCTTTCCTTCCATAAGGGAGCAAAAACTTTGCATACTATTCCAGACGTTGCCTCCCCAGCATCTTGATCATTTGCAGTCAGACTTCCCTGATGTGATACTTGAAAATCTTGAAATAAGAATGAACATTCCATTAGCCTTTCTGGATGCCTTTTGCATCTCTGTGCCAGCTTTTTCTGTATTGGTAACATTTCCTCACAAGTCCCATTGTGTTGCAGTTTCCTTCATGTAAAAAAAAATCTGTTTTTTCCCCCCTCCCAAAATAAATATCTTCAGGTCTTTCAATGTTATACAATATTAGTCAATTTTGTGCCCACTGACTTGAACAATTAATATATTTCAATAAGCTGTTTCGATCTTGCTCACAAGTTGCCATTCCACCGATCGTAAAGTCGTCTGCAATTTTGGCGAGTGGATGTTCACTTCCTTGCTCCAAGTCATTAATACCGCGCTGATCCGAGTTTCTCAAGCGCTCCCTTCGTCTCGGATATGGTGACTGTGAAGATAAATTACCACCAGCTGTCTCCCAAGTCCGACGATATTGCTCCTTTAACACGGTTATCTTGTCATTGGTTAGGTTTGATTTCGAGCAATCTGGCTGTTCAGAGCATGTAGTCAGTCAGTTTTGAGGCTCTTGTCAAAGAAACAGCTCCATGGAAGAACGTGTTCGATGCTGAATCTCTCTGCTCTCTCTCCGCCGTGGACCTGTGTTTGATTTCATATTTTGTGCCAAGGCCTTGTTTATGGAGATTGTTGCAGTAATTTGCAACATGATTAAATTGGGATGATTTGTTCAGTTTTCAGATCGGTTAAATTAATCTATACTCTGTAGCTATTCTTTATAGTTCATTCGATATTCTTGCAAATTAATTCTGTTTGGTTTCAAACTAAGTGGTGGGACCAGCTCGAATATCCTCTCTGCACCTGCTTCAAACAATTAGCCAAGAAAGGGTCTCCTCTATTTCCTTGAAATATTTTGATGGGGTGCCTGGCCTGCTCCATGATACAATTATTAAACATTTTTGTTGTGCGCATGTCATTTTGTTCGAAATGTCCTCTGAAACGGAACCAGTCATGATCCTGTCTGACCCTCTTTCTCAAGGTGCTTGGAATCAAATATTTACTGACTTCCTGCGTTACTGCAAGCCATGTGGAAGGCAAATGATATGGCGGCATTCATTGCAAAGGGAATGCAGTTCAGAAATCGGAATGACTCACTGAAGTTATACAGGGCGTTGGCGAGAACGTACTTGGAGTATTGTGTGTCGTTTGGTCTCACAACCCCAAAGAGGATTTCACACCATTGAATGCTCATCGAGACTGCATTGGCAATCCAAAAGATCGTGACTGTTCGCATCATCCTGACTCAAATTTCCTGCCTTTTCCCCATAATTCTCGATTCCCCATCGTGATTAAACTTACTTTATCACAGCCTTAAATATACTGACCGAACCAACCTCCACATTTCTCTGCGGTAAAGAATTCAGAAGATTCACTATCTCTGAGACAAGAAATTCCAACTCAATGGGTGACCCAGAATTCTGCGATGATGCCCCCGGTTCCAGGCTTTACCACTGGGGAAACTGCCTTTCTGCATCTACCTTTCCACGCTCCTTAAAAATCTTGGATATTTCAATAATGTCGCCTCTTACACTTTTAAAGTGCAATGAGTGTGGCTCAATCTACACTTTATAAACTGCCGCTCCTACCTGGGTTCAGATTTGATAACCTTCCAGTTTGCAAGATTGGCAAGTCGGCTGAGAGTACATAGTTGTGGTCAGAAGTGTGGTCCATCCCTCAACCATTCACATGCTGTACCAAAACCAGGGGTCTAATAGAAACAACAAAGTTTTTCAGACCTCTTCCTCAGCTTCTCAAGCGCTGTCCTGGTCTCACACTGTCCTTCAGCTCTTAACAAACGATCTGAAATACTCGTTATGTCGCTGAGAAAGCTACTGCAGGAACTGTACAAAACGTTGCTCAGAACACAGCCAAAGTATTGTGTGCACTTCTCGGCTATACTTCTAAGCCTGCCAAAGCCTCTGATACATCTCACTCCCTGTTGGCAAACTACTGGAGGACGCCACAGTCCCTCTGAACCTTCACATTGATACTCACTGTATGAATTTGAGTTGGTTCTGTCAACATTAGGCTAAACCTACAGCACCACACAAAGTAAGTTGAACACAATTTGAGCCATCTGTACTGTTGTAACTCCCAATAAATTCTGGTTAGAACGGGGAGATAGCAATTTGCATTGTTCTGGCCTTATGTAGGTCGGTGAGAGCACAGGGGCAAGTCCTACTTGCCACACTGCTGATATCAATGAGCATTTCTTTCTTTTTTTATTCTCTCTACTTGTACAGCGCTTTGCATGTATTTTCCTCAGAAGTTAATGCAGTGAAGCATTATGTTTGAATAAGAAGAATCAGTTCATTTAATGTGATTTCCTGTGTACTATTGAGCAACTTAGGTGTGAAGAGACACTGGATATGGCCAGCTTCTTTTGATTGCAGCAGAGAAGCTACTGAGAAGGCCTGTTTGAGGTGTATGAGGTCATGAGGGGCATGGAGACAGTGAAGAAAAAAAACAGCTGCACACCACACTCGAGAGTTAATGACAAAGAGACACAAATTGTATTTGAAACGTAGCTGATGATTTTATTTTATTTACAGATGACAGCGTCTCTGGTTAGGCAGCATTTATTGCCCACCTAAACACCACTTAGATGTCAACATCATTTCTATGGATCTGGTGCCAGATATAGACTACGGATGGATAACACTTTCCTTCCCTAAAGGACATTGGTGAACCACTTGTGTTTTCCGACTCATTCTTATCATCAGCGTCAAAATTCCATATTCCTTTTAATATTTGATTTCAAATTCCACTATCTGTCAGGGCGGGATTCAAACCCAGGTTCCCAGAACATCATCTGGGTTTCTGGATGAACATTCAAGCAAAGGATTTTCAACTGTTTGTATGGAAGGGCAGGTGAGGAACGACATCTCACAATCTTTAAAACGCCATCGGATGATTCACTTTCAAGTCTACAGCCATGTTTTAGTATGTGGGACTGGTGAATATTTAGAATAGTATTTCTTGGTAGAGGACTCAATGGGCTGAAAAGTCTCCCCTCGACTTCCTGATTATGTTATTCTGTGCTCGAACATACACAAACCACAGCCAACAACCAAATTCACGCCTTTATTTTATACCTTTAACTTGGGGGTGGAAAGGGCATGTTTCTCAATTCAGCAGTCGGTTTTGACAATTGTCTGAGAATCTCCACTGCCTCATATCTGAGTTCAAAGATTCGAAATGAAATTGGTTTCTGCACTGGGATAGAGTAGGAAACAAAATTCTATCTGCTTGCGTACCGAACACCAGACGACCATCAATCACACAAATTCCTGTCCGCATTGTTCAAACATTAAGGAAAATATCTAGCAGGTTTGTGTGTTTCGAGGAGGTGAATGCACCATTTCGTGGTAAAACGCACAGAATGAAATTTTCTGTTAAAAACAGGAGAGGCTGCTAGGCTTGGTCCCTCAAATAATCCGGGCACATAACACATTGCCAATATTTGGTCACTCAGACTCTAAGGCCACTTTCCCCAAACTCAATAAATCATCATCACAGAATCTGCTGGCCACGCTCAATGGATCAGGCAGCAACTGTGGAGAGAAGGCATTGCCAACTTTTCAGGTCGAATTACCCTTGTCAGAACTGACCGAAGTGGTTCTGTGGTCACATGCACAGTCAGAACAAGTCAAACCAAAAATTTGCGAAGTGAATCTGGAGTCACACCTAGGGACAGAGCATGTGAGTGGTACCCTCAGTGCTATGGTTCTGGAATCTCGTGCAAGATAGACCTGGTTGAGGTGAAACATAGTGTTACGAGCAGGGAGTCACATGTATAAATAGAGCAGGTCGTTGGGAAGAACAGTGCTTTTGGTCCGGATTTGCATACAGACCCCACAGCAGGTTAATGGTAGCCAGACTGGTGTGGAGCTGGGGTCACACTTATAGACGGAGGGAGTCAATGGCAACCACGGTGCTGTGCGTTTGGAGTTCCATGTAGAGTCAATGTACTTCATTATACCCTGTCCAAACTTCGGAAAGTCAGATCACACCGCTGTATTCCTCCTCCCAGCTCACAAGCAGAAGCTGAAACCTTTTTGTTGAAGTAGGGCCCTTCACAAAAAGTGATACGATGCTGGTCTGAAGCAGTAGAGAACCATCTCCTGGAGTTCTTGGAATCGGTGGACTGGATTGTATTCAAGCAATTGGTGGAAAACCTGGATTAGTCCGTAGCAAAAGCTTGGATTCATTAGCAAATGTGTGGAGGACTGTGCAGCTAAAATGTCAATCATGTTGTTCTCCAACTGGAAACCTTCGATGAACCAGGAAATCCACTTCCTACTGAAGACCAGCATTCAGGTCGGAAGACATGGAACGACGTATATATCCTCTTCAAAGCCATCAGGGTTGCTATCATTCGGTGCCAGATCACATTAGAGGACCACAACAACCAACCACACTACCACCGCCTGTGTTAAGGCCTAAGCTGCATTACAGGGTAGGATATGAAACAAAGCAAGATAACAGACAAGGGCACGTACCTCTTGGACGTGCACAATGATTTCTAAGCTCAGTTTGAGAAGAATGCTAGGTGTTTTGTGGAGCCGGGCCAACAGCTCCGGGCACATTTGTACTCTCCATCACCATTTCAGATGTTAGATCGTTCTTCCTGAGAGGCAAACGATGGAAAGTATTAGTGGTGTTCCCAGACAAGCACTCAGATCCTGTGTGGACCAATTTGCAGAGCTAATCATTGACATCTTCAAACTCTCTTCGTAGAAGCTGAAATCCCCAACTGCTTCAAGAAGATCACTATCATCCCAGTAACTGAGAAAGCAATGTGCCTTCATGATTTCCGCTCAGTGCCGCTGACTTGAATAATCCTGAAGTGTGTCATAACCCACATCAACTCCAGTCTCTCCACCTGTCTGGATCCACGACAATTTGCCAACTGACATAACAGTTACAGAACGGATGCCATATCCCTAGCCCTGCACTCACCCCTGGAACATATAGGCAACAAGGTCACCTACGTCAGATTCCTGCTCATCGACTGCAACTCCCCCTTCATCACCATAATGTCCTCCAGACTGATCGCAAAACACTATGATCTACGTCTCAGTTCCACACACTCCAACTGGATGCCCAACTTTCTGACTCACAGGCTGCAATTAATCAAAATGATAGTACACTATTGATGCGCGTGGGTGTGGGTGTGTGCATGGGTGTGGGGGCATGTGGGTGTGTGAGGATATGAGTGTTGGTGTGAGATGTGTGCATGTGCATGCGTGAGTGTGTGGGTGTGGGAGGTGCTCCTGGTTGTGGGTGTGTGTAGGTGTTTGTGTCGCTGTGTTTGTGCATGTGCATGCGTGAGTGTGTGGGTGTGCGGGTGTCGGCATGTGAAGGTGTGTGGGTGTTTGTATCGCTGTGTGTGTGGGTGTGTGTGCCTATGTGTCTGTGCCTGTGCATGCATGTTGATGTGGATGTTTGTGTGGTGTGTGCGTTTGTATGTGTGTGCTTATGGCTGTGTGTGTTGCTGTATGGGAGAGACTTCCTATGTGTGCGTTGGTGTGGGTTTGTGCGCATAAGTGTGAGTGTGTGCATAAGTGTGTGGGTGTGTGGTTGGTGTGTTTATGCATATGCGTGAGTGTGTGCGGGTGTGTGTGTTCTGGTGTGTCTATGCTTACGTGTGGGCGTTTGTCTGTGTGAGTGCATTGCATGTGGTTTTGATTGTGTACGTGCCTGTCTGTGGCTGTGGGTGGCTACATGCGTGGATGTGTGGGTAGGTGAGTATGTGTGTATTTGTTTTGAGTGTGTGCATGTGGGTGTGTAGTTGTGAACGATTGCGTGTGTTGATGGTTGTGATTGTTTTCCATAGTTGTTTATGCGTGTATGTGTGAGTGTATGTGTACACATCCGGTTGCATTTGGTTGTATGAGGATGTGCATGTGGCTGTCTGTGTTTGTGTGTTTGTATGTGTGGGGGTCGGCGTCGGTGTGCGTCTATGCGTGGATATGTGTGTTTGCACATGTGTATGCATGGTGCGAGTGCGTTTGTGTAAGGAAGTGCATGTTGATGTTTCAACGTGTGTGTGTATATGTGTGAGTAGGTGAATATGTGCATGTGTGCGCGGCTGGATAGGTGGTTTAGTGTGCGTGTGTGTGAGGATCTGTGCATGTGCACATCTGTTTGTGTGGATATTTGTGCATTTGCGCGTGAGTCTGCATGTCTGTGTCTATCTGCGTGGCTGTCCTCTGGTGTGTGTTGACGTGTGTGCTTTTGGTCTGTGCATGCGTGCATGGTTGGGTGGGTGAATGGGTGAGTGCATGTGCATGTGTGTTTGTGGATGTGGGTGTGTGGTTGTGGGTGTGTGGTTATGGGTGTGTGGTTGTGGTTGTCTGTATTTATGTGTGTATCTGTGAGTTTGTGCATATTTGAGTGAGTGGATCTGGGTGTGTGGTTGTGAGTGGATGTATCGGTGTGTGTACTTATGTGTGCATGTGTGTGCGTCTGTGTTTGGTATGCACACATGTCGATGTATGTGAGTGTAGGTGTGCATGTGTGGGTATGCATGTGCATGCGTATGTATATGTGTGTATATGCGTGGATGTGGGTGTGTCTGCGTGTATGTGCATGTGTGTATATATGTGGAAGTGCTTGCGTGTGAGTGGGTGGGTACAGGTGCATTTGTGGATATACTTTATGGATGTGCTTGTGTGCAGGTGTGTGTATTGGAGTGTGTGTAAGTTGGTGTGTATGCGTGGATGTGTGTGTGCATGCATGTGTATGTGTGGGGCTGGGTTGTGCGGGTGGGTGTGGGTGTCTGTTTGGGCGTGTGTGGGGGAGGTTTTGTGTGTGTGTCTGTGTTGTGTGTGTGTCAGTGTCTCGGTGTGTTTCTGTGTGTGCGTGGTTGTGTGCATATTCGTACATACATGTGTGACGACTAACGACAGCAGACTCTCCGAGTCCATATAAATAACAGTATTGTGCCAGCCTGCCGAGTGTAGCTGGGAGCAGCGAGCCCGATGATGTAGATATCTCTGATACTGATTCTTGTTGCCTTGGTGCTGTCGCAGCCCATTACTACTGACAGGAAATTGTGAAGAAGGCATTTTTTGCAGGTCAGTGCAAATCGCAGAGATCACTCTGGGAGTGGAGACAGGGAAGTCGCAGATTAAGCCACTCAGCCCGGTCAGTCTGTCCTGCCATTTATTTGCATAAAGGCTGCTTTGGATTTGTTAATGGAGCTTCTCATGTCGAGACTGTCAATGTCTAAATCCCATCGCAATCAAAC
>NW_025214356.1:0-3890 GCF_004010195.1 Chiloscyllium plagiosum | reverse complement strand
CCAACCTCCTCCTCTCTCTCTCTCGCTCCGCTTCTCTTCATATCTCATTTCTTCACTATTGCTATCTCTCTTTTAATGTGTGTGCGTGCATGTCTTGATTCTAGTCTCGACTCTATATTTTAGTCTAAATCTGCCCTCAGTTCCATCTCTGTCTCTATCACTTCCTCTGTCTTTCACTTGCTTTTCTCTTTCTTACTCTGTTGTCCTTTATCTCCCTTTCTCTCCATCTCTATCTGCCTATCTCTGTTTTCTCCAACTAGCTCTCTCACTACCATTTCGCTGTCTCCATCTCTCTCTGCGTCTCCTCCTTTAAGACGTTCCAGCAAACAAAAAGTTTTCTGGCAAATCATGGTCACGTGTCCAATGAGCTGCTTATGTGCCTCATGACCATTTTGGTCACATGCTCCTGTGGCGCATCACGGGACATTTCTTGACAACATTTTCCTCAATATGAGCTGCACGATCCTCCCAGAAGTATGGTCCCAACAGTCTTATTTCACTCGGAGTAACGTGCAAAGTTTTGTTTTCCAAATTGAAATGATCCCAGCTTGTGGTCATCGTGTAAAAGTAAGGAGCCACACTGAAGCCTGGCTTGGTGGGCCATAAGGGTTAAATTGTTTTCTTTGTACCTACCATCGAAGCCTGTCAATGAATGAGTTCATCAGAGGCTGCAGCATAGGATCAACATAAAACACAGCAACATTATATTTTAACGTAAAGAAGGCAAACAATTATCTTAAACTGCAGAAACATTTTTGCGAAGATGTCATTCTAAGGATTAGAACGTTTCATCCGTTTAACTGCAGCAATAACCAGAAAAATGATCACATCTCAGCGAAGAGTTGCCATTATGTTCACACTAGTGTTTTGATTTCAATTGAAAACTGCGTTTCCTTTAAGCATAACGATGCATCTCCAGTGAATGTATTAGTCTCGAGTCCCTTAAAACATGCTGCTAATGCTGCTGATTTGTTTCTTAATGTGTATTTTTTTTTGTAAAACCTGCTTTCAGAAAGTGTTTGAAACACATTAAGATGTTTCATGACATTAGAGAAAAAGATGTTGAAGACATTGTATTCGGACGAATCAAGGATTGCCTAACTATTTAAAAGCAGAGAGTTGTGACAAGGATACCTTTTCAGGATGACATCCTGTAACTCCGGGATGGCCACAGGGGTCAATGCTTGGGCTACAATTGCATACAGTCTACAATAATGACTTGAACGAGGGAGTCGAATGCACCAAACCCAAATTTGCAAAGGGCATAAAAATAGTTTGGAAGGCAGGTAGTTTGGATCTTGTAAGGGGACTGCAGAGTTACATGGAGAATTTAAGTGAATGGGAAAAAATGGAAGTTGCAATATTATGTGTGTAAATGTGTGGTTGTGCATTTATGTTACAGGGAAGAATAGAGTAACTCAATATTATAAAGTGGAGAAAGAATGCAGAAAGGTCTGTAACAGGGTGATCAGGGGGAGTCCATCCATGTATTTCAAATATATAGAATCAAAGTATAGAGTGTCCGATAGATAGCAATTGGAATGGTGCGCAAAAGTCATGTGGCTTTGCTAAAATAATGCAAAGTAGAGATCTAAATACGGCTGGACATGAATAAAATATTTGAGTCTATTAACCATGCAAATATATACTGCCATTGAAGGCAGTCCACAGAGGATTGACTGCATGGTCCATGCATGGAGGAAAAGTCGTCGAAGGAGTGTTTACGGAGATTGGAGTTTAGATGAATGAAAGGAGATCTTATTGTAGTATCCAATATTCAGAAAATTGAGCACAGTTCCAGTTTCTATTTCTCTTCGTCAATAAAATGGAGCATTGTACAGTGTTCTGATTTGCGCACCATACAGTTCGAATTCTTTGGAACACACACGTTCTGCTCTCCAAATCGCTCACTTACATATCAAATAAAACACGACGAACATTTCTGGTCTCCATATCACTCGGTTAGATCACACTTGGATCTCTATGCACAGTCCTGGATCTGCACGTTTCTCTGTCAGAGGTTACTGCAGAGTTCCCTTATCTACATCCTACCACTGTTACACACGTCGAGCACTCTGGATATTTCTGCTTTCAATCTTCCTCTGTTAGACTACACTGCACTGTGCTCTTCAGTATATCCTTGCTTTGGTCATACTTGAAGCACTGGTTGTTGACAATGATGAATACGTGCTTTCTATTTTTCGGTTTCTACAACGGATGGAAAAGATTTGGGGCAACTTGTAAGCATACCGACTGCACCGGGAGTGAGACTACACTGAAAGAGTTATGCATCTTGGGCATTTCTTCTTTTTTAAAACGGAGTAAGAAAAAACAGTGTGTCGCAGAACGAGGCATGACTGAGGTCCAACTGATGCTCGCTGGCAAATCCAAGATTCGAGTTCTGCTCAATTCCCTCGCAATGATAGCATTCTGACCCACTGCTTTGGAAAAGATCAGAATAAAGCCCAGTGCATTGATCAGTGCGTCCGGCCTGTCTCTTATTTCTATCCAAGCCCACCTAACCTACACTAGGCCACTATCCTCCATATGCCTATCCAATGCCCGCTTAAATGACCATAATGAGTGAGAGTCCACCACTGCTACTGGCAGGGAATTCCATGAACTCACGACTCGCTGAGTAAAGAACCTACCCCTAACATCTGTCCTATACCTACCCCCCCCCCTCCTTAATTTAAAGCTATGCCCCCTTGTAATAGCTGACTCCATACGTGGAAAAAGAGGCTCCATACTGTCGACCCAAGTGCCTCAGCCTTTCCTCATACGATCTTTCTACCATACCAGGCAACATCCTGGTAAACCTCCTCTGCACCCGTTCCAGTGCCTCCA
The DNA here is from genome assembly GCF_004010195.1 of Chiloscyllium plagiosum. Taxonomy (NCBI): domain Eukaryota; kingdom Metazoa; phylum Chordata; class Chondrichthyes; order Orectolobiformes; family Hemiscylliidae; genus Chiloscyllium; species Chiloscyllium plagiosum. The sequence continues at coordinate 1,043 of NW_025214356.1, read as the reverse complement.
CATCCTTCCGATAGTATGGCGACCAAAACTGGACACAATACTCCAGATGCATGCTGAACGCAGAGGATGTGGGCATCGTCAGAAGTTCGTTCCTGAAGAAGTAGGCTCTGCCAGAGTGTTTGTGCTGAGGGAGTGTCGCATTGCTGAAGTGTCAGGACGGAGGGAGTTCCATTGTCAGAGAGATAGCGCCGCAATAGCGCTACACTGAGAAAGGGTCGTTCTGAGGCAGTGACACGTTGTCAGAGAGTCACTGCTGAGGTTAGCTCCACACTATTAGAGGGTCAGTTCTGAGGGAGTGACACACTGTCAGATGGTCATTGTTGAGGGAGTGCCGCACTCTCAGAGAGTCAGAGTTGAGGCAACACCTCACTGTCGTAGGGTCAACACTGAGGAAGTTCCTCACTGTTGGAGGGAGAGCGCTGAATGAATTTCGCACTGCCAGAATGCCAGCACTGAGGGAGGTCGGCATGGTAGGCGGGTCCTTGCTGATTGAGCGGCGCACTGTCAAACGGTTTGTGCTGAGGGAGTGCCAATCTGTCGGAGGCTGAGTGTTGATGGAGAGAGCACAGTCGAAGGGTCAGTGTTGAACATGTACTTGCTTGTTGGAGGATCTGTGTCTGAATCTGTGGAATCCCTAATGCGTACGAGCGTTTGAGGTTGGGTCAGTCAGTATATTCAAGGCAGAGATGCAGAGATAGCTCTTTAATAAGGAAGTGAATTGTGAATTAAGGGGCAAAAGGAGGAAACTGGAGTCAGGGATGATCAGATCAGCCGCAGCACTTTGAATGGCTGAGCATCCTTGATGGGACGAATGTATCATCTCTGCTCCAGTGTTCACACGCATTTCCAGATCACTCGCAGCTCGGAACACGTGCATTGCCCAATTCATCGTATAGACATCTTTCTGGTGCCCTGTGCAGGAATGAAGATCATGATCAGCAGTTTGTCCCGGTGAAGGAGGTGGTGAAATTCGGATGTAGGCTCTGAAGGGCCGAGTTATTATGATGAATCATATCGAGACTGTATCAGATGTTAATTAACTC
>NW_025214355.1:32709-42235 GCF_004010195.1 Chiloscyllium plagiosum | reverse complement strand
ACTAGCCCCAAGACCTTCTGTAACTCTCTTTTGGTGGTCAGTAGGGGTAGTTCTGTTATTCCTTTAATCCTTTCGGGGTTAATACGCCTAGTGCCTTCACTGATGAGGTGTCCTAAGTATTTCACTTCTTTCTCTACATATTGCAATTTATTCCTAGATACTCTTAAACCCTGTTGCCCTTGAAATTTAACAGTCTGTTGGTGGCTAAACACATGTCATCTTTCTTTTGTCCTGATACAAGTAAATCGTCTAAAACTTAGGGATGACCGTGCCGCTCCCGTGTCCACCAAAAATACTGCCTCCTCCCCTCCATGTCCCACCTTTAGATTTATCAAGGGTTCCCGGTGGGTCTCAGGAGGAAGGAACCCCTGACTCCCCTAGTCCTCATCGAAGGTCATTAGGGAAACGGCTTCCCTTTCTCGTGCTAATTCCGGGCAGTCCCGTTTAAAATGCCCCACTTTCCCGCAATGGTAACACCCTGCCTGTTGCCTCCTTTCTTGGGTATCTGACCCTTGTCTTTCATGTCCTCCTCTATCCTTCCTGTTATCCCCTGATCCAGTCTCCTTTTTGTTATTTCTTCTACTGCCTCCACCATCATTTTGACTTTCTGTTTCTGCTTCTCGTCTTCCCTTTTCGCAAACACTTTCTGTGCCTCACATAACAGTTCTTCCATCTGTCTTTCACTCCATCCATCTAATTTCTGTAATTTCTTTTGTATGTCCGGCCATGATTTAGTCACAAACTGGACCTGTAAGAGTCCCTGCGCTATCAGATTATCGGGATCCATTCCCGAATATTTCCTTGTGGCCTCCTTGAGCCTTTTAAGAAATGCAGAAGGGGTTTCATCCTTCTCCTGTTGTACTTCAAAGGCCTTAACAAAGTTTTATGATCTAGGTGCCGCCTTTTTAATTCCTAATATTACCATTTCTCGTAAATCCTGCATTGACTCCCTAACTTCTCTGTCATTATTTTTCGAATGAGGGTCAACATTTGGGAATTTCTGTTCTGCTGGGGCCCCTTCTTCCCCAACTGGGTGCTTCTTTTCCCATTCCTATAAAACCGCTCTCCTAATCATACCTCGTTCTTCCTCTGAAAATAACGTTCCTAAAATTGCCATCAGTTCTCCCCAGGTATATAAATTAGGCCCTAGGAATTGCTCTAATTGTTTTGCTAGTCCAACCGGATCCTCTATTAAACTTTTCATTTCCTTTTTAAAGACCCTAACTTCACTGCTGGTTAAAGGAGCGTTTACATATCCAATTGTACCTTCCCCAATCGGAGCCTCTCGTAAGGGACATAATTTTATATTTTCCATTATCTCTGCCCCTCCTTTACGTGTGGTGGCTCGAGTGTTTCTGAGCCCGCCCCCTCCCCCAGGTTCTGCATCTTTTAGTTCAGAGTCCGTTCCCCTTTCTGTGTCTGGACTTGGTTCTACTTCGAGAGCTGTAGGCTCGTTCCGGGGAGTAGTATATGGGGGCGGCAAACACGTTAAGGGATCCTATTGTGGCTTCCCTTGTTCATTCTTTTTCTGGTCTTTCCCTGATTCCTCCTATTCCTGGGACATAATTTTACTCCTGCGCTCCCTATCCAACAAGCCGCATAATCAGACTCTTTTTGACTGTACGCTTCTTTCCGATTGACGTATATATTAAGATCTTGACACAGCTAATCCTCATCAGACCCATATTTGGGCCAAAAAATACCAGGCGCCTTAATACTTTCTCTAGTCCAAACGAAACAACAATAGTTTATCATTATAGCCTTATCTTTTTCCTGCCTCCGGGAGTTGTGTTCCCAATTACCCAACATTCTCCCCAAAGGACTGTCAGGTGGGATATATCCCTCTTTAACGTTATTTACAGATCGATCGTTACACTCTCCGTGCCTCTCATTGTTGCAAATTTAATTAATCTGGCCAATTATATGCTAAATCATGGCCGGACATACAACTGTTAACATTCAATCACCAACAAACAAATGTGCATTCAAACCGAATCACAAAGGGTTAAACTTTCTACTTGCTGTACAATCTTTCTCTCTCTCTCTCACACACACACACACACACACACACACAGACACCGTGTCTCACAGACACTTTGAGCTTCCCGCAACGACTCCTCTAGCTTTTGAATATTTTTCTGGACATCTGCCCATAAGTTAGTTACGAAGTGCACCCTCAGTAGCCCTTCAGCTACTAGCCCTTCTGACACGGGCTGTTTTCCATGGACATATGCTTAATTTTATATATCACCAATTCCCTGTATTTATCGTACGTCCTGACCACCAAGGCAATACTTAAAGGTCTCTTTTCTTACCTTGGTCTGTGCACAGAGTTACCTGGTTGTTTCGGTGCGCCCCGTCCCGTGGCAATTCCTGCAGCAAATACCGCTGTCCCCCAATCGCCCGGATATATCCTTTAAGACCTTTCCCTACCCGGGTCTTGTGCACAAGAGTTGCCCGACCAAAGCCGCCGCGTCTGCCCGCTTTGTTTCCAGGGTCTTCCAGTCCAGATCGTACTCGCCCAAACCGCAAACGACAAGCAAGGGAGTCGGAGATCACCGAAATCGGCGAGGTGCACCTCCCCCGTCGTCCCAAGAGTGTCAAGCGGTCGGAGTTTTATCCCGGACAAGCCCCCAATTGTGAGAAACAGAACTCACTCACAAATCAATCAGCCTGAGACAAAGCCTTGGAGATTGGGTGAATTGGCCGTGCAAACTTGCCCGTATTGTTTAGGGATGTGTCGGCTAGGTGCATTAGTCAGGGGTAAATGTAGAGTAATAGGATAGGGGAATGGGTCTGGGTGAGTTACTCTTTGGAGGGTCAGTTTGGACTTGTTGGGCCAAATGGCCTGTTTTCCACACTGTAGGGAATCTATGATTCTTTTTCTATGACATACAGATTATACAAGACATAACAAATGGAGCCTTGGAACCTCCAGTTCCAAAATCATTTTCCATGAATGATACAGGATTCTGTCTCTTAGAGATAATCATAATTTTACTTTTCGCCATGTTCCTTTTAATTGGAAATGTAAGGCAGGCCCTCTGGAGAGCTGCCTAGGACTTTAGGCTGACCTGGCCTTATCTGCCCCTGGACCCTTACAGAGCTGTGGAAACTCCATAATTTATGGCCAAGTGGAGGTTGCCACCATGAGGCTGGAAGCCTTCCATGTGACAGACATGGAGCAGCCCACAGCCCTGAAAGATCACCATTAATTGAGTCTTTACTGATATAAATTAGCCTCCCGTTCTGATCAGCAGACCGCTGACCTGCATGCAGTTCTGTTACTCCAGGTTCACAGCCGGCAATGCAGCTTTTTGCTATTTTCTCAGCCCTTCCCCAGCATTCCTTCCGAGTCTCCCAGCTCTCCAGGAACACCCTGTCCCCACCTTGTCTGCAAGGATCTGGTTGTGAGAGAGACCAGGATTGTCCCTATAAATTCCGTTGCTGTGATGCAGATTATCTCCAGGGACTGTGTCAGCAGAAGGCTCTAACTGTAAAAAAATTCAGTGGAGCCAGTCACAGCTAAATAACTGAGCCAGTACCTGAGGATGACTTTGATGGTTAATGATTAGTGCGGACAGTCTAATGCGGATGTCTGTTTAAAATTCTTATCCACCATTGCATATATTCACCAATCTTTCTAATCTCCTCCTAGCCCATAACTCCTCATCACAGAGTTCTCTGTGATGCTCTTAAACACAACCCTCAAGCATTTTTTCCAAATCCTCCACAATTGGTGACCGTCTTAGGTTTCGCCCTGAAGTGCTGGAATTTCCTATTTCGAACTTCCTGCCCCTTTACATCTCCTCCTCTATGATGCTCCTTAGAGTATACTGGTCTAATATCTTTTCATATGGCTTTGAGTCAGCTTTTGTTTTGATAATACCACTGAGATCTTTTACTTGTGAAGGTGATGGCCGAGTGGTATTATCGCTAGACTATTAATCCAGTGCGGCACCTGACACGTGGTATGTTTTAACTCTTATATTGAGCAAAGAAACTGCGAGTCGACTTTTAATAGTCATAAACAATAATGTTTATTTATTTAACCCAATTAATATTATAACAAAATACATGACGAACTGACAATTTACACGATATGGGATTTCTTTAAACTACACCTCCACCACAAGTATTCAACCTGGCACTACACTTTCACCTTGTTCCATCATTAACACATTTATCTTTCCCCATCGTTAACTTGGTTATATGTTTCCATCAATAACCTGTGTCTGGTTTCTCAGAGGTCAGTGCATTTACAAGAAATCTGAATGGGTTTCGTATTTAATGAGATATCGATGGGACCTCAAGTGCTCAGCAGCAAAGTGGCTTCAGGGTCTGTGCTGTATTCACATTTACCCAATGACTGTTCATGTTGAACCGCCATCTTCTTACAATAGGATGGACACTTGGGCAGAGCAATGGCAGATGGAGTTTCATCCAGACAAATGAGGCGTGATGCATTTTAGAAAGTCTAATGCAGGAGAGAAGGATACAGTATTTTATAGTATGCTTAGGAGAATTAACATACAGAGGGATCTAGGCATAGAGTTCAACAATTCCCTGAAAGTAGCAGCACAGGTAAGTAAGTTGGTCAAGGAAGCATATGGCATGCTTGCCTTCATTGATTGGAACATAGAGTATAAAAGATGACAAGTCATGCTTCAGCTGCATAGAACTTTACTTTGGCCAATCCTGGAATATTGTAGACAGTTCTGGTTGTCACACTCTAGGAAGACTGTAGAGGATTTGGGGAGGGTACAGACACAGTTTTAAAAAGCTGTTGCCTGGTTTGGGTGGCATCAGCTATGAGAATGGACAAGCTTGGTTTGTTTTTACTTGGACATAGAAGGATGAGGAGTGACTTGATAGAGGTTTACAAAATTATGAGAGGCATGGATAGAATGGGTAGACTGTCTGTTAATAAGAGGACATATAGAGTCATAGAGATGCCCCTTAGGTCCCTTTTATATCTTTCCCCTCTCACCCTAAACCTATGCCCTCTAGTTCTGGACTCCCTGACCCCAGGGAAAACACTTTGTCTACTTACCCTATCCATGCCCCTCATAATTTTATAAATCCATATAAGGTCACCCCTCAGCCTCCAGGAAACAGACTCTTCAGTCCAACCTGTCCATGCCGACCAGATATCCCAACCCAATCTAGTCCCACTTGCCAGCACTTGGCCCACATTCCTCTAAACCCTTCCTGATCATATACCCATCCAGATGCCTTTTAAATGTTGTAATTGTACCAGTCTCCACCACTTCCTCTGGCAGCCCATTCCACACATTCACCACCCTCTGCATGAAAAAGTTGCCCCTTAGGTCCCTTTTAAATCTTTCCCCTCTCACCTTAAACCTATGCCCTCTAGTTCTGGACTCCCTGACCCCAGGGAAAAGACTTTGTCTACTTACCCTATCCATGCCCCTAATGATTTTATAAATCCATATAAGGTCACCCCTCAGCCTCCGATGCTCCAGGGAAAACAGCCCCAGCCTATTCAGCCTCTCCCTGCAGCTCATTTGTAAGATAAATGGGGTTAAGTTTAAAGGCGATGCAAGAGGGCAGTTTTTTACACAGGGGGTGGTAAGTGCCTGTAATGTAATGCCAGAGGAGCTGGTAGAAACAGATAAAAATGTTCATGAGGCATTTTGACAGATAAGTGAATAGGTGGGGAATAGAGCGATATGGGGGACAGCATAGATGCAAAAGGGTTTTAAATTACATTGGCATCATGTGTCAGCATAGACATGATAGGCCGAAGGGCCTGTAATTTTAGTAGGAAACTGAGTGCTTCTTGCTAGAGAAGGAATCAGTCAATGAAAAAGTTGACGAATCACTGAATTAAATATTGAGTGGTTTCAAAGAATATGGATCAAACATGCATAAACTGAGTTTGTAGCCCAACTCAGCCATGATTTCACAGAATAATGGAACACAATGGGCCAAATGTTGATCCATTCCTTTGATGAGTGGTATGGTAGCTCAGTGGTTAGCACTGCTGCCTCAGAGTGCCAGCAAACCAGGTTCACATTCCACCCTTGGCTGCCTGTCTGTGTGGAGTGTGCACATTCTCCCCCTGTCTGGGTGGAGTGTGCACATTCTCCCCCTGTCTGGGTGGAGTGTGCACATTCTCCCCGTGTCTGGGTGGAGTGTGCACATTCTCCCCGTGTCTGGGTGGAGTTGTGCACATTCTCCCCCTGTCTGGGTGGGTTGTCTCTGGGCGCTCTCGGTTTCCTCCCACAGTCCAAACTTTGTGCAGGTTAGATGGACTGGCCATGGGGTGTGATGACCTTCATACGGTCAGTGTGGGTTTGATGGGCTGAATGGCCGGCTTCCACGCTGTGGGAATTCGAAACGACCTCCTCTTGTAAAGAGAGAGCAAGCACAGCATCAAGACTCAATGAAGTATTTTTGAATGATAGATCTGGTCCAGCTGCCACTCTGTGGTCCTCCACTGAAGTGAATTGAATTTATTGTCATGTGTAAAGAGACACAGTGAAAAGCTTTGTCTTGCGAGCAATGCAGACAGATTGCAGAGTTAAGTAAATAATAGATAAACAGCGGCAAAAACAAAAACATAGGTACAGGCGAATGTTAGGAGTTTGTGAGTCCATTCAGTATTCTAACAACAGTGGGGTAGAAACTGTTTCGAAACCGGCTGGTGCATGTGTTCAGGCTTCTGTACCTTCTCCCCGATTAGAGAAGGAATCAGTCAGTTAAAAAGTTGGAGAACCACTGACTTAAATATTAAGTGGTGGAGGTTGGAGATAAGTGGGTGATGCAGCTAGTTCTCTGAGGTCAGATGGCATCAGTGTGGGACATTAACAGGCACCAATCAATTGGTTCATTGAGCCACGTTTGTGGAGTGTGCACATTCTCCCCCTGTCTGGGTGGAGTGTGCATATTCTCCCCCTGTCTGTGTGGGTGATGCAGCTAGTTCTCTGAGGTCAGATGGCATCAGTGTGGGACATTAACAGGCACCAATCAATTGGTTCATTGAGCCACGTTTCATTGGTCTTTTCAAAGCTGTCCTCATTCCTGATAAAGAAACCAGGATTGAAAACTGTGCGGTGTTCGTGCTGGAGTCTTGGTCAGCTGCTAATGGCATTTCCTTTGTTTCATTTCGCAGCCACCAGTAAATTCTTCAGTGCAGCCTGCGCTCCAGGGGCAGGCACCTCCTTCCCCAATCTGTGCCGGCTCTGCCAGGGCAAGAAATCCTACAACAGGGACAGAAATTACTTCTGTGAAACGACTGACAATGAGCCTTACTACGGTTCTGAAGGTGCACTCAGGTATGTGATCTCGAATGCAGGTTTCAACAATGCCAAGTAGTTTGGAACATGAGCCTGGTATTGTGGGCCTCGAAATGCATCATTGTTGTGTATGATTCTGAATCTTACCATTTTTGTTTGGGTGTTCTCTACTGTTAATGTCCCTCAATAATATCACATCCAGGTCACAAAGGTTGTTGGCTGTGAGTGACCAAAGCTCGTGAAAGCACCTCTCACTCTACGGAGCACAGAACTGTTAGAAAAGCTACCTTTGGACAAAATGCTAAACAACAGCCTCATCTACCCTCCAGATTGACAGAAAAGAGGTGACATAGTGACCTAGTGGTTAGCACTGCTGCCTTGCAACAGAAGGTGATGGCCTAGTGGTATTATCGCTTGGACTGTTAATCCAGAGACCTGAGTTCAAATCTTGCCAGAGCAGCTGGTGGGATTTGAATTCAATAAAAATCTGGAATTAAGATTCTACTGATGACTGAAAATCCATTGTTGGAAAAACCCATCCAGTTCACTAAGGTCCATCCTTACCTGGCCCATGTGAGTCCAGACCGCACAGCAATGTGGTTGACTCTTAACCACCACTTTGGGCGAGTATGAATGGGCAATAAATGCTGCCTGGCCAGTGACACCCTCATCCTGTGAATGAACTAAAACAATGCCAGGTTTCCGGGTTTGATTCCAGCCTCGGGTGACTGTCTGTGTGGAGTTTGCACATTCTCCCCGGGTCTGTGTGGGTTTTCTCCCACAATCCAAAAAATGTACACGTTAGGGTGAATTGGCCGTGCTAAATTGCCCATAGTGTCCTAGGATGTGCAGACTAGGAGGATTAGCCATGTCAAATGCAGAGCTACAGGGATAGAGTAAGGCGGTGGGGGGGGGGAGGGGGTGTGTGTCTGGGTGGGATGTTCAGTGCAGGCTCAATGGGCTGAATGGTCTGCTTCCATCCTGTAGCGATTCCATGACTCTCTGCAGTTTGAACCCAGTGGAATTCTTTCTGGTGCCTTGACCAATATTCATCACTAAAACAGACCATGTGATTCCTTATCTTATTGCCTTTTGTGGAACCCCACTGAATATAACGGATCTATCATGTTTACATTATCGTAATAGCTGCTCTTGTCATAAATGCTTCTCCTTGATGCCACTGCAGTCACCCTCGACTCTGTAAATTAGTTTTGTCATACACTAGATACCAACGATGTCTAGGTGTCTTGCATATCCATTTGCAGGTGTCATTGTTTTAACCCTTCATTTTGGTCATGATTTGGATCAGCAGACAGTACACTGTCACCCTGGAATGTTAGGGCATAAGAAATGGGCTTAGTCAGGAGTGGCACCACGAGATCACGTGGCCAAATGAATCTGATCTCGAGCCAGGTAATCGCATTTGTGTTGAATAAGACATACTTCCATGTTTACGTCAGTGCTAAGCAGTTTTTGATGTGCACATTGATGGCCCAGCACAGGATGCCAATGGGATTGTGATTCGGGAACATGCGAGCCCCTCAATCCCTCTTCCAGGTTTGCGTTAAAATTGTACTGAAAGGTTCAGGTTAAAAGCTGGCACCTTGGAATTATTCGGAGCTAGGGCAATCTTATTTTACAGCGCACTCTTCAAATCTTCCATAAAAGTCCAGCATGGAAAGAAGGAAGTTGTGTGTGTGTGTGTGTGTGTGTGAGAGTATGTGTGTGTGAGAGTATGTGTGTGTGAGAGTATGTGTGTGTGCGTGTATGTGTGTGTGAGAGTATGTGTGTGTGAGAGTATGTGTGTGTGAGAGTATGTGTGTGTGAGAGTATGTGTGTGTGAGAGTATGTGTGTGTGAGAGTATGTGTGTGTGAGAGTATGTGTGTGTGAGAGTATGTGTGTGTGAGAGTATGTGTGTGTGAGAGTATGTGTGTGTGAGAGTATGTGTGTGTGAGAGTATGTGTGTGTGAGAGTATGTGTGTGTGAGAGTATGTGTGTGTGAGAGTATGTGTGTGTGAGAGTATGTGTGTGTGAGAGTATGTGTGTGTGAGAGTATGTGTGTGTGAGAGTATGTGTGTGTGAGAGTATGTGTGTGTGAGAGTATGTGTGTGTGAGAGTATGTGTGTGTGAGAGTATGTGTGTGTGAGAGTATGTGTGTGTGAGAGTATGTGTGTGTGAGAGTATGTGTGTGTGAGAGTATGTGTGTGTGTGAGAGTATGTGTGTGAGAAAGTATGTGTGTGTGTGTGTGAGGGTATGTGTGTG